>NW_026893947.1:0-260232 GCF_032452875.1 Bos javanicus
CGTGACTGATCATGCACTGATCACGAGACTGATCATGCACTGATCACGTGACTGATCATGCACTGATCACATGACTGCCTCATGCACTGATCACCTCGGATGATCATACACTGATCACATGCGACTGATCATGCACTGATCACGTAAGCTGCTCTGCACTGCTCAGGCGGCTGTTCATGCACTGATCACGTAGCTGACCATGTACTGGTCACGTGATGATCATGCACTGATCACGTAGTGATCATGCACTGATCACGTGGCTGATCATGCACTGATCACGTGGTGATCACGCACTGATCACGTGACTGATCATGCACTGATCACGTGCTATCATGCACTGATCATGTGGCTGATCAAGCACTGATCACCTAGCTACCATGCACTGATCACGTGACTGATCATGCACTGATCACGTGGTGATCATGCACTGATCACGTGACTGATCATGCACTGATCACGTGGCTGATCATGCACTGATCACGTGGCTGATCATGCACTGATCACGTGACTGATCATGCACTGATCACGTGACTGATCATGCACTGATCACGTGGCTATCATGCACTGATCACTTGGCTATCATGCACTGATCACGTGGCTGATCATGCACTGATACCGTGACTGATCATGCACTGATCACGTGACTATCATGCACTGATCACGTGACTTAATGCACTGATCACGTGACTGATCATGCACTGATCATGTTTGCTATCATGCACTGATCACGTGCCTCTGGAGGCAATGAACAAAGAGCTGAGTAGGCACGAATCAAACAGTCAGCAGGCAATGATCATGGACTCAGGTGTGAGGAATCATGCTGCTCAGCTGGCAATAATCAAGCAGCTGAGCAGGCAGGAATTACGCAGCACAGCTGATCATTGTAAAGCAGATGACAGGCAGGAATCGTGCAGCTCAGCTGGCAATTGTCAAGCAGATGAGCAGACGGTAATCACGCAACTCAGCAGGCCCTGATCACGTGACTGAGCATGCACTGTTCACGTGGCTGATCATACACTGCTCACGTGACTGATCATGCACTGATCACGTAGCTATCATGCACTGATCACGTGGCTGATCATGCACTGTTCACGTGTTTGACCATGCACTGATCACGTGGCTGATCATACACTGATCACGTGACTGATCATGCACTGATCACGTGGCTGATCATGCACTGATCAGTTGGCTATCATGCACTGATCACTTGGCTGATCATGCACTGATCACGTGGCTGATCATGCACTGATACCGTGACTGAGCATGCACTGATCACGTGACTATCATGCACTGATCACGTGACTTAATGCACTGATCATGTGACTGATCATGCACTGATCATGTTTGCTATCATACACTGATCATGTGCCTCTGGAGGCAATAAACAAAGAGCTGAGTAGGCACGAATCAAACAGTCAGCAGGCAATAATCATGGAACTCAGGTGTGAGGAATCATGCTGCTCAGCTGGCAATAATCAAGCAGCTGAGCAGGCAGGAATTACGCAGCACAGCTGATAATTGTCAAGCAGATGACAGGCAGGAATCGTGCAGCTCAGCTGGCAATTGTCAAGCAGATGAGCAGACGGTAATCACGCAGCTCAGCAGGCCCTGATCACGTGACTGAGCATGCACTGATCACGTGGCTGATCATGCACTGATCACGTGACTGATCATGCACTGATCACGTGGCTATCATGCACTGATCACGTGGCTGATCATGCACTGATCACGTGACTGACCATGCACTGATCACGTGGCTGATCATGCACTGCTCACGTGGCTGATCATGCACTGATCACGTGGCTGATCATGCACTGATCACGTGGCTATCATGCACTGATCACGTGGCTGATCATGCACTGATCACGTGACTGATCATGCACTGATCACTGGCTATCATGCACTGATCAACTGGCTATCATGCACTGATCACGTGGCTGATCATACACTGATCACGTGACTGATCATGCACTAATCACGACTATATCATGCACTGATCACGTGACTGATCATGCACTGATCACGTGGATGATCATGCACTGATCACGTGACTGATCATGCACTGATCACGTGGCTGATCATGCACTGATCACGTGGCTGATCATGCACTGATCACGTAGCTATCATGCACTGGTCACGTGACTGATCATGCACTGATCACGTGACTGATCATGCACTGATCACGTGACTTATCATGCACTGATCACGTGGCTGATCATGCACTGATCACGTGACTGATCATGCACTGATCACGTGACTTATCATGCACTGATCACGTGGCTGATCATGCACTGATCACGTGGCTGATCATGCACTGATCACGTGGCTGATCATACACTGATCACGTTGGCTATCACATGCACTTATCACGTGGCTGATCATACACTGATCACGTGACTGATCATGCACTGATCACTGGCTATCATGCACTCATTAACTGGCTATCGTGCTGATCACGTGGCTGATCATACACTGATCACGGACTGATCATGCACTGATCACGTCTATATCATGCACTGATCACGTGACTGATCATGCACTGATCACGTGGATGATCATGCACTGATCATCGCGACTGATCATGCACTGATCACGTGGCTATCATGCACTGATCACGTGGCTGATCATGCACTGATCACGTACCTACCATGCACTGATCACGTGACTGATCATGCACTGATCACGTGACTGATCATGCACTGATCACGTGGCTATCATGCACTGCTCACGTGGCTGATCATGCAATGATCACGTAGCTACCATGTACTGGTCACGTGACTGATCATGCACTGATCACGTAATTGATCATGCACTGATCATGTGGCTGATCATGCACTGATCACGTGGCTGATCATGCACTGATCACGTGGCTGATCATGCACTGATCACGTGGCTATCATGCACTGATCACGTGGCTGATCATGCAATGATCACCTGGCTATCATGCACTGGTCACGTGACTGATCATGCACTGATCATGTAATTGATCATGCACTGATCATGTGGCTGATCATGCACTGATCACGTGGCTGATCATGCACTGATCACGTGACTGATCATGCACTGATCACGTGACTGATCATGCACTGATCACGTGACTAATCATGCACTGATCACATGGCTATCATGAACTGATCACCTGGCTGATCATGCACTGATCACGTGGCTGATCATGCACTGATACCGTGACTGAGCATGGACTGATCACATGACTATCATGTAGTGATCACGTGACTTAATGGCGCTGATCATGTGACTGATCATGCGCTGATCATGTTTGCTATCATACACTGATCATGTGCCTCTGGAGGCAATAAACAAAGAGCTGAGTAGGCACGAATCAAACAGTCAGCAGGCAATAATCATGGAACTCAGGTGTGAGGAATCATGCTGCTCAGCTGGCAATAATCAAGCAGCTGAGCAGGCAGGAATTATGCAGCACAGCTGGCAATTGTCAAGCAGATGACAGGCAGGAATCGTGCAGCTCAGCTGGCAATTGTCAAGCAGATGAGCAGACAGTAATCACGCAGCTCAGGCCCAGATCACGTGACTGAGCATGCACTGTTCACGTGGCTGATCATACACTGATCACGTGACTGATCATGCACTGATCACGTGGCTATCATGCACTGATCACGTGGCTGATCATACACTGTTCACGTGTCTGACCATGCACTGATCACGTGGCTGATCATACACTGCTCACGTAACTGATCATGCACTGATCACGTGGCTGATCATGCACTGATCAGTGGCTGATCATGCACTGATTCACGTGGCTGATCACACACTGATCACGTGACTGATCATGCACTGATCACTGGCTATCGTGCACTCATCAACTGGCTATCATGCACTGATCACGTGGCTGATCATGCACTGATCACGTGACTGATCATGCACTGATCACGTCATATCATGCACTGATCACATGACTGATCATGCACTGATCACGTGGCTGATCATACACTGATCACGTGACTGATCATGCACTGATCACGTGGCTGATCATGCACTGCTCACGTGGCTGATCATGCACTGATCACGTAGCTACCATGCACTGATCACGTGGCTGATCATGCACTGATCACGTGATTGATCATGCACTGATCACGTGACTGATCATGCACTGATCACGTGACTGATCATGCACTGATCACGTGACTGATCATGCACTGATCACGTGGCTATCATGCACTGATCACGTGGCTGATCATGCACTGATCACGTGGCTACCATGCACTGATCACGTGACTGATCATGCACTGATCACGTGATTGATCATGCACTGATCACGTGGCTGATCATGCACTGATCACGTGGCTGATCATGCACTGATCACGTGACTGATCATGCACTGATCACGTGACTGATCATGCACTGATCACGTGACTGATCATGCACTGATCACGTGCTATCATGCACTGATCACGTGGCTGATCATGCACTGATCACGTGGCTGATCATGCACTGATCACGTGCTGATCATGCACTGATCACGTGCTATCATGCACTGATCACGTGGCTGATCATGCACTGATCACTTGGCTGATCGCCATGATCATGCCTGGTCATGCACAGATCACATGACTGATCATGCACTGATCACGTGACTGATCATGCACTGATCACGTGGCTATCATGCACTACTCACGTGGCTGATCATGCAATGATCATGTAGCTACCATGTACTGGTCACGTGACTGATCATACACCCATCAGGTGACTGATCATGCACTGATCACGTGGCTATCATGCACTGATCACGTGGCTGATCATGCACTGATCACGTGCCTGATCATGCACTGATCACGTGACTGATCATGCACTGATCACGTGGCTGATCATGAACTGATCACGTGGCTGATCATGCACTGATCACGTGGCTGATCATGCACTGATACCGTGACTGAGCATGGACTGATCACATGACTATCATGTAGTGATCACGTGACTTAATGGCGCTGATCATGTGACTGATCATGCACTGATCATGTTTGCTATCATACACTGATCATGTGCCTCTGGAGGCAATAAACAAAGAGCTGAGTAGGCACGAATCAAACAGTCAGCAGGCAATAATCATGGAACTCAGGTGTGAGGAATCATGCTGCTCAGCTGGCAATAATCAAGCAGCTGAGCAGGCAGGAATTACGCAGCACAGCTGGCAATTGTCAAGCAGATGACAGGCAGGAATCGTGCAGCTCAGCTGGCAATTGTCAAGCAGATGAGCAGACAGTAATCACGCAGCTCAGCAGGCCCTGATCACGTGACTGAGCATGCACTGTTCACGTGGCTGATCATACACTGATCACGTGACTGATCATGCACTGATCACGTGGCTATCATGCACTGATCACGTGGCTGATCATACACTGTTCACGTGTCTGACCATGCACTGATCACGTGGCTGATCATGCACTGATCACGTAACTGATCATGCACTGATCACGTGGCTGATCATGCACTGATCACGTGGCTATCATGCACTGATCACGTGGCTGATCATGCACTGATCACGTGACTGATCATGCACTGATCACTGGCTATCATGCACTCATCACTGGCTATCATGCACTGATCACGTGGCTGATCATGCACTGATCACGTGGCTGATCATGCACTGATCACGTCTATATCATGCACTGATCACGTGACTGATCATGCTGATCACGTGGATGATCATGCACTGATCACGTGACTGATCATGCACTGATCACGTGGCTATCATGCACTGATCACGTGGCTGATCATGCACTGATCACGTGCTTCCATGTACTGGTCACGTGACTGATCATGCACTGATCACGTAATTGATCATGCACTGATCACGTGGCTGATCATGCACTGATCACGTGGCTGATCATGCACTGATCACGTGACTGATCATGCACTGATCACGTGGCTGGTCATGCACTGATCACGTGACTGATCATGCACTGATCACGTGGCTATCATGCACTGCTCACGTGGCTGATCATGCAATGATCACTGCAGCTACCATGCACTGGTCACGTGACTGATCATGCACTGATCACGTGGCTGATCATGCACTGATCATGTGGCTGATCATGCACTGATCACGTGGCTGATCATGCACTGATCACGTGACTGATCATGCACTGATCACGTGGCTGATCATGCACTGATCACGTGACTGATCATGCACTGATCACCTGCCTGATCATGCACTGATCACGTGACTGATCATGCACTGATCACATGGCTATCATGAACTGATCACCTGGCTGATCATGCACTGATCACGTGGCTGATCATGCACTGATACCGTGACTGAGCATGGACTGATCACATGACTATCATGTAGTGATCACGTGACTTAATGGCGCTGATCATGTGACTGATCATGCGCTGATCATGTTTGCTATCATACACTGATCATGTGCCTCTGGAGGCAATAAACAAAGAGCTGAGTAGGCACGAATCAAACAGTCAGCAGGCAATAATCATGGAACTCAGGTGTGAGGAATCATGCTGCTCAGCTGGCAATAATCAAGCAGCTGAGCAGGCAGGAATTACGCAGCACAGCTGGCAATTGTCAAGCAGATGACAGGCAGGAATCGTGCAGCTCAGCTGGCAATTGTCAAGCAGATGAGCAGACAGTAATCACGCAGCTCAGCAGGCCCTGATCACGTGACTGAGCATGCACTGTTCACGTGGCTGATCATACACTGATCACGTGATGATCATGCACTGATCACTTGGATATCATGCACTGATCACGTGGCTGATCATACACTGTTCACGTGTCTGACCATGCACTGATCACGTGGCTGATCATACACTGCTCACGTAACTGATCATGCACTGATCACGTGGCTATCATGCACTGATCACGTGGCTGAACATGCACTGTTCACGTGGCTGATCACACACCTGTCACGTGACATATCATGCACTGATCACGTGGCTGATCATGCACTGATCACGTAACTCATCATGCACACATCACGTGGCTATCATGCACTGCTCACGTGGCTGTCATGGAATGATCACGTAGCTACCATATACTGGTCACGTGACTGATCATGCACAGATCACGTAAATGATCATGCACTGTTCACGTGACTGATCATGTACTGATCACGTGACTGATCATGCACTGATCACGTGGCTATCATGCACTGCTCACGTGGCTGATCATGCAACGATCACGTAGCAACCATGTACTGGTCACGTGACTGATCATGCACTGATCACGTAATTGATCATGCACTGATCACGTGGCTCATCATGCACTGATCACGTGGCTGATCACACATGATCACGTGACTGATCATGCACTGATCACGTGGCATGCACTGATCACGTGGCTATCATGCACTGATCACGTGGATATCATGCACTGATCACGTGGCTGATCACACACGTATCACGTGACTGATCATGCACTGATCACGTGGCTATCATGCACTGATCACGTGGCTATCATGCACTGATCACGTGGCTGATCATGCACTGATCACGTAGCTATCATGCACTGATCACGTGACTGATCATGCACTGATCACGTAATTGATCATGCACTGATCACGTGACTGATCATGCACTGATCACGTGACTGATCATGCACTGATCACGTGACTGATCATGCACTGATCACGTGGCTATCATGCACTGATCACGTGGCTGATCATGCACTGATCACGTAGCTACCATGCACTGATCACGTGACTGATCATGCACTGATCACGTGATTGATCATGCACTGATCACGTGGCTGATCATGCACTGATCACGTGGCTGATCATGCACTGATCACGTGACTGATCATGCACTGATCACGTGACTGATCATGCACTGATCACGTGGCTATCATGCACTGATCACGTGGCTGATCATGCACTGATCACGTGGCTGATCATGCACTGATCACGTGACTGATCATGCACTGATCACGTGACTGATCATGCACTGATCACGTGGCTATCATGCACTGATCACGTGGCTGATCATGCACTGATCATGCTTCCATGTACTGGTCACGTGACTGATCATGCACTGATCACGTGACTGATCATGCACTGATCACGTGGCTATCATGCACTGATCACGTGGCTGATCATGCACTGATCACGTGACTGATCATGCACTGATCACGTGACTGATCATGCACTGATCACGTGGCTATCATGCACTGATCACGTGGCTGATCATGCACTGATCACGTGGCTGATCATGCACTGATCACGTGACTGATCATGCACTGATCACGTGACTGATCATGCACTGATCACGTGGCTATCATGCACTGATCACGTGGCTGATCATGCACTGATCACGTAGCTACCATGCACTGGTCACGTGACTGATCATGCACTGATCACGTGACTGATCATGCACTGATCACGTGGCTATCATGCACTGATCACGTGACTGATCATGCACTGATCACGTCTATATCATGCACTGATCACGTGACTGATCATGCACTGATCACGTGGCTGATCATGCACTGATCACGTGACTGATCATGCACTGATCACGTGGCTGATCATGCACTGATCACGTGACTGATCATGCACTGATCACGTGACTGATCATGCACTGATCACGTGACTGATCATGCACTGATCACGTGGCTATCATGCACTACTCACGTGGCTGATCATGCAATGATCATGTAGCTACCATGTACTGGTCACGTGACTGATCATACACCCATCAGGTGACTGATCATGCACTGATCACGTGGCTATCATGCACTGATCACGTGGCTGATCATGCACTGATCACGTGCCTGATCATGCACTGATCACGTGACTGATCATGCACTGATCACGTGGCTGATCATGCACTGATCACGTGGCTGATCATGCACTGATCACGTGGCTGATCATGCACTGATACCGTGACTGAGCATGGACTGATCACATGACTATCATGTAGTGATCACGTGACTTAATGGCGCTGATCATGTGACTGATCATGCACTGATCATGTTTGCTATCATACACTGATCATGTGCCTCTGGAGGCAATAAACAAAGAGCTGAGTAGGCACGAATCAAACAGTCAGCAGGCAATAATCATGGAACTCAGGTGTGAGGAATCATGCTGCTCAGCTGGCAATAATCAAGCAGCTGAGCAGGCAGGAATTACGCAGCACAGCTGGCAATTGTCAAGCAGATGACAGGCAGGAATCGTGCAGCTCAGCTGGCAATTGTCAAGCAGATGAGAAGACAGTAATCACGCAGCTCAGCAGGCCCAGATCACGTGACTGAGCATGCACTGATCACGTGGCTGATCATGCACTGATCACGTGACTGATCATGCACTGATCACGTGACTGATCATGCACTGATCACGTGGCTATCATGCACTGATCACGTGGCTGATCATGCACTGATCACGTGTCTGACCATGCACTGATCACGTGGCTGATCATACACTGATCACGTAACTGATCATGCACTGATCACGTGGCTGATCATGCACTGATCACGTGGCTGATCATGCACTGATCACGTGGCTGATCATGCACTGATCACGTGACTGATCATGCACTGATCACGTGGCTCTCATGCACTGATCACGTGGCTGATCATGCACTGATCACGTGGCTGATCATGCACTATCACGTGACTGATCATGCACTGATCACGTGGCTATCATGCACTGATCACGTGGCTATCATGCACTGATCACGTGGCTGATCATGCACTGATCACGTAGCTATCATGCACTGATCACGTGACTGATCATGCACTGATCACGTGACTGATCATGCACTGATCACGTGGCTGATCATGCACTGATCACGTGGCTGATCATGCACTGATCACGTGACTGATCATGCACTGATCACGTGGCTGATCATGCACTGATCATGTGGCTGATCATGCACTGATCACGTGGCTATCATGCACTGATCACGTGACTGATCATGCACTGATCACGTGACTGATCATGCACTGATCACGTGGCTATCATGCACTGATCACGTGGCTGATCATGCACTGATCACGTGCCTGATCATGCACTGATCACGTGGCTGATCATGCACTGATCACGTGACTGATCATGCACTGATCACGTGGCTATCATGCACTGATCACGTGGCTGATCATGCAATGATCACGTAGCTACCATGTACTGGTCACATGACTGATCATGCACTGATCACGTGACTGATCATGCACTGATCACGTGGCTGATCATGCACTGATCACGTGGCTGATCATGCACTGATCACGTGACTGATCATGAACTGATCACGTGCTGATCATGCACTGATCACGTGGCTGATCATGCACTGATCACGTGGCTGATCATGCACTGATCACGTGCCTGATCATGCACTGATCACGTGACTGATCATGCACTGATCACGTGGCTATCAAGCAGTGATCACGTGGCTGATCATGCACTGATCACGTGGCTGATCATGCACTGATACCGTGACTGAGCATGGACTGATCACATGACTATCATGTAGTGATCACGTGACTTAATGGCGCTGATCATGTGACAGATCATGCACTGATCATGTTTGCTATCATACACTGATCATGTGCCTCTGGAGGCAATAAACAAAGAGCTGAGTAGGCACGAATCAAACAGTCAGCAGGCAATAATCATGGAACACAGCTGTGAGGAATCATGCTGCTCAGCTGGCAATAATCAAGCAGCTGAGCAGGCAGGAATTACGCAGCACAGCTGGCAATTGTCAAGCAGATGACAGGCAGGAATCGTGCAGCTCAGCTGGCAATTGTCAAGCAGATGAGCAGACAGTAATCACGCAGCTCAGCAGGCCCTGATCACGTGACTGAGCATGCACTGTTCACGTGGCTGATCATACACTGATCACGTGATGATCATGCACTGATCACTTGGATATCATGCACTGATCACGTGGCTGATCATACACTGTTCACGTGTCTGACCATGCACTGATCACGTGGCTGATCATACACTGCTCACGTAACTGATCATGCACTGATCACGTGGCTATCATGCACTGATCACGTGGCTGAACATGCACTGTTCACGTGGCTGATCACACACCTGTCACGTGACATATCATGCACTGATCACGTGGCTGATCATACTCTGCTCACGTAACTCATCATGCACACATCACGTGGCTATCATGCACTGCTCACGTGGCTCGTCATGGAATGATCACGTAGCTACCATATACTGGTCACGTGACTGATCATGCACAGATCACGTAAATGATCATGCACTGTTCACGTGACTGATCATGTACTGATCACGTGACTGATCATGCACTGATCACGTGGCTATCATGCACTGCTCACGTGGCTGATCATGCAACGATCACGTAGCAACCATGTACTGGTCACGTGACTGATCATGCACTGATCACGTAATTGATCCTGCACTGATCACGTGGCTCATCATGCACTGATCACGTGGCTGATCACACATGTATCACGTGACTGATCATGCACTGATCACGTGGCTCTCATGCACTGATCACGTGGCTATCATGCACTGATCACGTGGATATCATGCACTGATCACGTGGCTGATCACACACGTATCACATGACTGATCATGCACTGATCACGTGGCTATCATGCACTGATCACGTGGCTATCATGCACTGATCACGTGGCTGATCATGCAATGATCACGTAGCTACCATGTACTGGTCACGTGACTGATCATGCACTGATCACGTGGCTGATCATGCACTGATCACGTGGCTGATCATGCACTGATCACGTGACTGATCATGCACTGATCACGTGACTGATCATGCACTGATCACGTGGCTATCATGCACTGATCACGTGGCTGATCATGCACTGATCACGTGGCTGATCATGCACTGATCACGTGACTGATCATGCACTGATCACGTGACTGATCATGCACTGATCACGTGGCTATCATGCACTGATCACGTGGCTGATCATGCACTGATCACGTGACTGATCATGCACTGATCACGTGGCTATCATGCACTGATCACGTGGCTGATCATGCAATGATCACGTAGCTACCATGTACTGGTCAGTGGACTGATCATGCACTGATCACGTGACTGATCATGCACTGATCACGTGGCTATCATGCACTGATCACGTGGCTGATCATGCACTGATCACGTGCCTGATCATGCACTGATCACGTGACTGATCATGCACTGATCACGTGGCTATCATGCACTGATCACGTGGCTGATCATGCACTGATCACGTGGCTGATCATGCACTGATCACGTGACTGATCATGCACTGATCACGTGACTATCATGCACTGATCACGTGGCTATCATGCACTGATCACGTGGCTGATCATGCACTGATCACGTAGCTACCATGCACTGGTCACGTGACTGATCATGCACTGATCACGTGACTGATCATGCACTGATCACGTGGCTATCATGCACTGATCACGTGACTGATCATGCACTGATCACGTCTATATCATGCACTGATCACGTGACTGATCATGCACTGATCACGTGGCTGATCATACTGATCACGTGACTGATCATGCACTGATCACGTGGCTGATCATGCACTGATCACGTGACTGATCATGCACTGATCACGTGACTGATCATGCACTGATCACGTGACTGATCATGCACTGATCACGTGGCTATCATGCACTACTCACGTGGCTGATCATGCAATGATCATGTAGCTACCATGTACTGGTCACGTGACTGATCATACACCCATCAGGTGACTGATCATGCACTGATCACGTGGCTATCATGCACTGATCACGTGGCTGATCATGCACTGATCACGTGCCTGATCATGCACTGATCACGTGACTGATCATGCACTGATCACGTGGCTATCATGCACTGATCACGTGGCTGATCATGCACTGATCACGTGGCTGATCATGCACTGATACGTGACTGAGCATGGACTGATCACATGACTATCATGTAGTGATCACGTGACTTAATGGCGCTGATCATGTGACTGATCATGCGCTGATCATGTTTGCTATCATACACTGATCATGTGCCTCTGGAGGCAATAAACAAAGAGCTGAGTAGGCACGAATCAAACAGTCAGCAGGCAATAATCATGGAACTCAGGTGTGAGGAATCATGCTGCTCAGCTGGCAATAATCAAGCAGCTGAGCAGGCAGGATTACGCAGCACAGCTGGCAATTGTCAAGCAGATGACAGGCAGGAATCGTGCAGCTCAGCTGGCAATTGTCAAGCAGATGAGCAGACAGTAATCACGCAGCTCAGCAGGCCCAGATCACGTGACTGAGCATGCACTGTTCACGTGGCTGATCATACACTGATCACGTGACTGATCATGCACTGATCACGTGGCTATCATGCACTGATCACGTGGCTGATCACACTGTTCACGTGTCTGATCATGCACTGATCACGTGGCTGATCATACTACTCACGTAACTGATCATGCACTGATCACGTGGCTGATCATGCACTGATTGGCTGATCATGCACTGATCACGTGGCTGATCATGCACTGATCACGTGACTGATCATGCACTGATCACTGGCTATCATGCACTGATCACTGGCTATCATGCACTGATCACGTGGCTGATCATGCACTGATCACGTGACTGATCATGCACTGATCACGTCTATATCATGCACTGATCACGTGACTGATCATGCACTGATCACGTGGCTGATCATACACTGATCACGTGACTGATCATGCACTGATCACGTGGCTATCATGCACTGATCACGTGCTGATCATGCACTGATCACGTGGCTATCATGCACTGGTCACGTGACTGATCATGCACTGATCACGTAATTGATCATGCACTGATCACGTGGCTGATCATGCACTGATCACGTGACTGATCATGCACTGATCACGTGACTGATCATGCACTGATCACGTGGCTATCATGCACTGATCACGTGGCTGATCATGCACTGATCACGTGGCTACCATGTACTGATCACGTGACTGATCATGCACTGATCACGTGACTGATCATGCACTGATCACGTGGCTATCATGCACTGATCACGTGGCTGATCATGCACTGATCACGTGACTGATCATGCACTGATCACGTGACTGATCATGCACTGATCACGTGGCTGATCATGCACTGATCACGTGGCTGATCATGCACTGATCACGTGGCTGATCATGCACTGATCACGTGACTGATCATGCACTGATCATGACTGATCATGCACTGATCACGTGGCTATCATGCACTGATCACGTGGCTGATCATGCACTGATCATGTAGCTATCATGCACTGATCACGTGACTGATCATGCACTGATCACGTGACTGATCATGCACTGATCACGTGGCTATCATGCACTGATCACGTGACTGATCATGCACTGATCACGTCTATATCATGCACTGATCACGTGACTGACATGCACTGATCACGTGGCTGATCATGCACTGATCACGTGACTGATCATGCACTGATCACGTGGCTGATCATGCACTGATCACGTGACTGATCATGCACTGATCACGTGACTGATCATGCACTGATCACGTGACTGATCATGCACTGATCACGTGGCTATCATGCACTACTCACGTGGCTGATCATGCAATGATCATGTAGCTACCATGTACTGGTCACGTGACTGATCATACACCCATCAGGTGACTGATCATGCACTGATCACGTGGCTATCATGCACTGATCACGTGGCTGATCATGCACTGATCACGTGCCTGGTCATGCACTGATCACGTGACTGATCATGCACTGATCACGTGGCTGATCATGCACTGATCACGTGGCTGATCATGCACTGATCACGTGGCTGATCATGCACTGATACCGTGACTGATCATGGACTGATCACATGACTATCATGCAGTGATCACGTGACTTAATGGCGCTGATCATGTGACTGATCATGCACTGATCATGTTTGCTATCATACACTGATCATGTGCCTCTGGAGGCAATAAACAAAGAGCTGAGTAGGCACGATCAAACAGTCAGCAGGCAATAATCATGGAACTCAGGTGTGAGGAATCATGCTGCTCAGCTGGCAATAATCAAGCAGCTGAGCAGGCAGGAATTACGCAGCACAGCTGGCAATGTCAAGCAGATGACAGGCAGGAATCGTGCAGCTCAGCTGGCAATTGTCAAGCAGATGAGCAGACAGTAATCACGCAGCTCAGCAGGCCCTGATCACGTGACTGAGCATGCACTGTTCACGTGGCTGATCATACACTGATCACGTGACTGATCATGCACTGATCACGTGGCTATCATGCACTGATCACGTGGCTGATCATGCACTGTTCACGTGTCTGACCATGCACTGATCACGTGGCTGATCATACACTGCTCACGTAACTGATCATGCACTGATCACGTGGCTGATCATGCACTGATCACGTGGCTGATCATGCACTGATCACGTGGCTGATCATGCACTGATCACGTGACTGATCATGCACTGATCACGTGGCTCTCATGCACTGATCACGTGGCTATCATGCACTGATCACGTGGCTGATCACACACTAACACATGACTGATCATGCACTGATCACGTGGCTATCATGCACTGATCACGTGGCTATCATGCACTGATCACGTGGCTGATCATGCACTGTCACGTAGCTATCATGTGCACTGATCACGTGACTGATCATGCACTGATCACGTGAATTGATCATGCACTGATCACGTGACTGATCATGCACTGATCACGTGACTGATCATGCACTGATCACGGCTGATCATGCACTGATCACGTGGCTATCATGCACTGATCACGTGGCTGATCATGCACTGATCACGTAGCTACCATGTACTGATCACGTGACTGATCATGCACTGATCACGTAATTGATCATGCACTGATCACGTGGCTATCATGCACTGATCACGTGGCTGATCATGCACTGATCACGTGACTGATCATGCACAGATCACGTGACTGATCATGCACTGATCACGTGGCTGTCATGCACTGACTCGTGGCTGATCATGCACTGATCACGTAGCTATCATGCACTGATCACGTGACTGATCATGCACTGATCACGTGACTGATCATGCACTGATCACGTGGCTGATCATGCACTGATCACGTGCCTGATGCACTGATCACGTGACTGATCATGCACTGATCACGTGGCTATCATGCACTGATCACGTGGCTGATCATGCACTGATCACGTGGCTGATCATGCACTGATCACGTGACTGATCATGCACTGATCACGTGACTATCATGCACTGATCACGTGGCTATCATGCACTACTCACGTGGCTGATCATGCAATGATCACGTAGCTACCATGTACAGGTCACGTGAATGATCATGCACTGATCAGGTGACTGATCATGCACTGATCACGTGGCTATCATGCACTGATCACGTGACTGATCATGCACTGATCACGTCTATATCATGCACTGATCACGTGACTGCCCATGCACTGATCACGTGGATGATCATGCACTGATCACGTGACTGATCATGCACTGATCACGTGGCTGATCATGCACTGATCACGTGACTGATCATGCACTGATCACATGACTGATCATGCACTGATCACGTGACTGATCATGCACTGATCACGTGGCTATCATGCACTGATCACGTGGCTGATCATGCACTGATCATGTGCTACCATGTCTGATCACGTGACTGATCATACACCCATCAGGTGACTGATCATGCACTGATCACGTGGCTATCATGCACTGATCACGTGGCTGATCATGCACTGATCACGTGCCTGGTCATGCACTGATCACGTGACTGATCATGCACTGATCACGTGGCTGATCATGCACTGATCACGTGGCTGATCATGCACTGATCACGTGGCTGATCATGCACTGATCCGTGACTGAGCATGGACTGATCACATGACTATCATGTAGTGATCACGTGACTTAATGGCGCTGATCATGTGACTGATCATGCACTGATCATGTTTGCTATCATACACTGATCATGTGCCTCTGGAGGCAATAAACAAAGAGCTGAGTAGGCACGAATCAAACTGATCAGCAGGCAATAATCATGGAACTCAGGTGTGAGGAATCATGCTGCTCAGCTGGCAATAATCAAGCAGCTGAGCAGGCAGGAATTACGCAGCACAGCTGGCAATTGTCAAGCAGATGACAGGCAGGAATCGTGCAGCTCAGCTGGCAATTGTCAAGCAGATGAGCAGACAGTAATCACGCAGCTCAGCAGGCCCTGATCACGTGACTGAGCATGCACTGTTCACGTGGCTGATCATACACTGATCACGTGACTGATCATGCACTGATCACGTGGCTATCATGCACTGATCACGTGGCTGATCATGCACTGATCACGTGTCTGACCATGCACTGATCACGTGGCTGATCATACACTGATCACGTAACTGATCATGCACTGATCACGTGGCTGATCATGCACTGATCACGTGGCTGATCATGCACTGATCACGTGGCTGATCATGCACTGATCACGTGACTGATCATGCACTGATCACGTGGCTGATCATGCACTGATCACGTGGCTATCATGCACTGATCACGTGGCTGATCATGCACTGATCACGTGACTGATCATGCACTGATCACGTGGCTGATCATGCACTGATCACGTGACTGATCATGCTGATCACGTGGATGATCATGCACTGATCACGTGACTGATCATGCACTGATCACGTGGCTATCATGCACTGATCACGTGGCTGATCATGCACTGATCACGTAGCTATCATGCACTGATCACGTGGCTGATCATGCACTGATCACGTAATTGATCATGCACTGATCACGTGACTGATCATGCACTGATCACGTGGCTGATCATGCACTGATCACGTGACTGATCATGCACTGATCACGTGGCTATCATGCACTGATCACGTGGCTGATCATGCACTGATCACGTGGCTACCATGCACTGGTCACGTGACTGATCATGCACTGATCACGTAACTGATCATGCACTGATCACGTGGCTGATCATGCACTGATCACGTGGCTGATCATGCACTGATCACGTGACTGATCATGCACTGATCACGTGACTGATCATGCACTGATCACGTGACTGATCATGCACTGATCACGTGACTGATCATGCACTGATCACGTGACTGATCATGCACTGATCACGTGGCTATCATGCACTGATCACGTGGCTGATCATGCACTGATACCGTGACTGAGCATGGACTGATCACATGACTATCATGTAGTGATCACGTGACTTAATGGCGCTGATCATGTGACTGATCATGCACTGATCATGTTTGCTATCATACACTGATCATGTGCCTCTGGAGGCAATAAACAAAGAGCTGAGTAGGCACGAATCAAACAGTCAGCAGGCAATAATCATGGAACTCAGCTGTGAGGAATCATGCTGCTCAGCTGGCAATAATCAAGCAGCTGAGCAGGCAGGAATTACGCAGCACAGCTGGCAATTGTCAAGCAGATGACAGGCAGGAATCGTGCAGCTCAGCTGGCAATTGTCAAGCAGATGAGCAGACAGTAATCACGCAGCTCAGCAGGCCTGATCACGTGACTGAGCATGCACTGTTCACGTGGCTGATCATACACTGATCACGTGATGATCATGCACTGATCACTTGGATATCATGCACTGATCACGTGGCTGATCATACACTGTTCACGTGTCTGACCATGCACTGATCACGTGGCTGATCATACACTGCTCACGTAACTGATCATGCACTGATCACGTGGCTATCATGCACTGATCACGTGGCTGAACATGCACTGTTCACGTGGCTGATCACACACCTGTCACGTGACATATCATGCACTGATCACGTGGCACTCATGCACTGATCACGTGGCTGATCATACTCTGCTCACGTAACTCATCATGCACACATCACGTGGCTATCATGCACTGCTCACGTGGCTCGTCATGGAATGATCACGTAGCTACCATATACTGGTCACGTGACTGATCATGCACAGATCACGTAAATGATCATGCACTGATCACGTGACTGATCATGCACTGATCACGTGACTGATCATGCACTGATCACGTGGCTGATCATGCACTGCTCACGTGGCTGATCATGCACTGATCACGTGGCTGATCATGCACTGATCACGTGGCTATCATGCACTGATCACGTGGCTGATCATGCACTGATCACGTGACTGATCATGCACTGATCACGTGGCTGATCATGCACTGATCACGTGGCTATCATGCACTGATCACGTGGCTGATCATGCACGTATCACGTGACTGATCATGCACTGATCACGTGGCTATCATGCACTGATCACGTGGCTATCATGCACTGATCACGTGGCTGATCATGCACTGATCACGTAGCTATCATGCACTGATCACGTGACTGATCATGCACTGATCACGTGACTGATCATGCACTGATCACGTGACTGATCATGCACTGATCACGTGGCTGATCATGCACTGATCACGTGACTGATCATGCACTGATCACGTGGCTATCATGCACTGATCACGTGGCTGATCATGCACTGATCACGTGGCTACCATGCACTGATCACGTGACTGATCATGCACTGATCACGTGACTGATCATGCACTGATCACGTGGCTATCATGCACTGATCACGTGGCTGATCATGCACTGATCACGTGGCTGATCATGCACTGATCACGTGACTGATCATGCACTGATCACGTGACTGATCATGCACTGATCACGTGGCTATCATGCACTGATCACGTGGCTGATCATGCAATGATCACGTAGCTATCATGCACTGTCACGTGACTGATCATACACTGATCACGTGACTGATCATGCACTGATCACGTGGCTGATCATGCACTGATCACGTGACTGATCATGCACTGATCACGTGACTGATCATGCACTGATCACGTGGCTATCATGCACTGATCACGTGGCTGATCATGCACTGATCACGTGGCTGATCATGCACTGATCACGTGACTGATCATGCACTGATCACGTGACTATCATGCACTGATCACGTGGCTATCATGCACTGATCACGTGGCTGATCATGCACTGATCACGTAGCTATCATGCACTGATCACGTGACTGATCATGCACTGATCACGTGACTGATCATGCACTGATCACGTGGCTATCATGCACTGATCACGGACTGATCATGCACTGATCACGTGGCTATCATGCACTGATCACGTGACTGATCATGCACTGATCACGTGGCTGATCATGCACTGATCACGTGACTGATCATGCACTGATCACGTGGCTGATCATGCACTGATCACGTGACTGATCATGCACTGATCACGTGACTGATCATGCACTGATCACGTGACTGATCATGCACTGATCACGTGGCTATCATGCACTATCACGTGGCTGATCATGCAATGATCACGTAGCTACCATGCACTGGTCACGTGACTGATCATGCACTGATCACGTGACTGATCATGCACTGATCACGTGGCTATCATGCACTGATCACGTGGCTGATCATGCACTGATCACGTGCCTGATCATGCACTGATCACGTGACTGATCATGCACTGATCACGTGGCTATCATGCACTGATCACGTGGCTGATCATGCACTGATCACGTGGCTGATCATGCACTGATCACGTGACTGAGCATGGACTGATCACATGACTATCATGTAGTGATCACGTGACTTAATGGCACTGATCATGTGACTGATCATGCACTGATCATGTTTGCTATCATACACTGATCATGTGCCTCTGGAGGCAATAAACAAAGAGCTGAGTAGGCACGAATCAAACAGTCAGCAGGCAATAATCATGGAACTCAGGTGTGAGGAATCATGCTGCTCAGCTGGCAATAATCAAGCAGCTGAGCAGGCAGGAATTACGCAGCACAGCTGGCAATTGTCAAGCAGATGACAGGCAGGAATCGTGCAGCTCAGCTGGCAATTGTCAAGCAGATGAGCAGACAGTAATCACGCAGCTCAGCAGGCCCTGATCACGTGACTGAGCATGCACTGTTCACGTGGCTGATCATACACTGATCACGTGACTGATCATGCACTGATCACGTGGCTATCATGCACTGATCACGTGGCTGATCATACACTGATCACGTGACTGATCATGCACTGATCACGTGGCTGATCATGCACTGATCACGTGGCTGATCATGCACTGATCACGTGGCTGATCATGCACTGATCACGTGGCTGATCATGCACTGATCACGTGACTGATCATGCACTGATCACGTGGCTGATCATGCACTGATCACGTGGCTATCATGCACTGATCACGTGGCTGATCATGCACTGATCACGTGACTGATCATGCACTGATCACGTGGCTATCATGCACTGATCACGTGGCTATCATGCACTGATCACGTGGCTGATCATGCACTGATCACGTGACTGATCATGCACTGATCACGTGGCTGATCATGCACTGATCACGTGGCTATCATGCACTGATCACGTGACTGATCATGCAATGATCACGTGCTATCATGTACTGATCACGTGACTGATCATGCACTGATCACGTAATTGATCATGCACTGATCACGTGACTGATCATGCACTGATCACGTGACTGATCATGCACTGATCACGTGACTGATCATGCACTGATCACGTGGCTATCATGCACTGATCACGTGGCTGATCATGCACTGATCACGTGGCTATCATGCACTGATCACGTGACTGATCATGCACTGATCACGTGACTGATCATGCACTGATCACGTGGCTATCATGCACTGATCACGTGGCTGATCATGCACTGATCACGTGGCTGATCATGCACTGATCACGTGACTGATCATGCACTGATCACGTGACTGATCATGCACTGATCACGTGGCTATCATGCACTGATCACGTGGCTGATCATGCACTGATCACGTGGCTATCATGCACTGATCACGTGACTGATCATGCACTGATCACGTGGCTGATCATGCACTGATCACGTGGCTGATCATGCACTGATCACGTGGCTGATCATGCACTGATCACGTGACTGATCATGCACTGATCACGTAGCTATCATGCACTGATCACGTGGCTGATCATGCACTGATCACGTGGCTGATCATGCACTGATCACGTGACTGATCATGCACTGATCACGTGACTGATCATGCACTGATCACGTGGCTATCATGCACTGATCACGTGGCTGATCATGCACTGATCACGTAGCTATCATGCACTGATCACGTGACTGATCATGCACTGATCACGTGACTGATCATGCACTGATCACGTGGCTGATCATGCACTGATCACGTGACTGATCATGCACTGATCACGTCTATCATGCACTGATCACGTGACTGATCATGCACTGATCACGTGGCTGATCATGCACTGATCACGTGACTGATCATGCACTGATCACGTGGCTGATCATGCACTGATCACGTGACTGATCATGCACTGATCACGTGACTGATCATGCACTGATCACGTGACTGATCATGCACTGATCACGTGGCTATCATGCACTACTCACGTGGCTGATCATGCAATGATCATGTAGCTACCATGTACTGGTCACGTGACTGATCATACACCCATCAGGTGACTGATCATGCACTGATCACGTGGCTATCATGCACTGATCACGTGGCTGATCATGCACTGATCACGTGCCTGATCATGCACTGATCACGTGACTGATCATGCACTGATCACGTGGCTGATCATGCACTGATCACGTGGCTGATCATGCACTGATCACGTGGCTGATCATGCACTGATACCGTGACTGAGCATGGACTGATCACATGACTATCATGTAGTGATCACGTGACTTAATGGCGCTGATCATGTGACTGATCATGCGCTGATCATGTTTGCTATCATACACTGATCATGTGCCTCTGGAGGCAATAAACAAAGAGCTGAGTAGGCACGAATCAAACAGTCAGCAGGCAATAATCATGGAACTCAGGTGTGAGGAATCATGCTGCTCAGCTGGCAATAATCAAGCAGCTGAGCAGGCAGGAATTACGCAGCACAGCTGGCAATTGTCAAGCAGATGACAGGCAGGAATCGTGCAGCTCAGCTGGCAATTGTCAAGCAGATGAGCAGACAGTAATCACGCAGCTCAGCAGGCCCAGATCACGTGACTGAGCATGCACTGTTCACGTGGCTGATCATACACTGATCACGTGACTGATCATGCACTGATCACGTGGCTATCATGCACTGATCACGTGGCTGATCATACACTGTTCACGTGTCTGACCATGCACTGATCACGTGGCTGATCATACACTGCTCACGTAACTGATCATGCACTGATCACGTGGCTGATCATGCACTGATCACGTGGCTATCATGCACTGATCACGTGGCTGATCATGCACTGATCACGTGACTGATCATGCACTGATCACTGGCTATCATGCACTCATCACTGGCTATCATGCACTGATCACGTGGCTGATCATGCACTGATCACGTGACTGATCATGCACTGATCACGTCTATATCATGCACTGATCACGTGACTGATCATGCACTGATCACGTGGATGATCATGCACTGATCACGTGACTGATCATGCACTGATCACGTGGCTATCATGCACTGATCACGTGGCTGATCATGCACTGATCACGTAGCTACCATGCACTGATCACGTGACTGATCATGCACTGATCACGTAATTGATCATGCACTGATCACGTGACTGATCATGCACTGATCACGTGACTGATCATGCACTGATCACGTGACTGATCATGCACTGATCACGTGGCTATCATGCACTGATCACGTGGCTGATCATGCAATGATCACGTAGCTACCATGTACTGGTCACGTGACTGATCATGCACTGATCACGTGACTGATCATGCACTGATCACGTGGCTGATCATGCACTGATCACGTGGCTGATCATGCACTGATCACGTGACTGATCATGCACTGATCACGTGACTGATCATGCACTGATCACGTGACTGATCATGCACTGATCACCTGCCTGATCATGCACTGATCACGTGACTGATCATGAACTGATCACATGGCTATCATGCACTGATCACGTGGCTGATCATGCACTGATACCGTGACTGAGCATGGACTGATCACATGACTATCATGTAGTGATCACGTGACTTAATGGCGCTGATCATGTGACTGATCATGCACTGATCATGTTTGCTATCATACACTGATCATGTGCCTCTGGAGGCAATAAACAAAGAGCTGAGTAGGCACGAATCAAACAGTCAGCAGGCAATAATCATGGAACTCAGCTGTGAGGAATCATGCTGCTCAGCTGGCAATAATCAAGCAGCTGAGCAGGCAGGAATTACGCAGCACAGCTGGCAATTGTCAAGCAGATGACAGGCAGGAATCGTGCAGCTCAGCTGGCAATTGTCAAGCAGATGAGCAGACAGTAATCACGCAGCTCAGCAGGCCCTGATCACGTGACTGAGCATGCACTGTTCACGTGGCTGATCATACACTGATCACGTGATGATCATGCACTGATCACTTGGATATCATGCACTGATCACGTGGCTGATCATACACTGTTCACGTGTCTGACCATGCACTGATCACGTGGCTGATCATACACTGCTCACGTAACTGATCATGCACTGATCACGTGGCTATCATGCACTGATCACGTGGCTGAACATGCACTGTTCACGTGGCTGATCACACACCTGTCACGTGACATATCATGCACTGATCACGTGGCACTCATGCACTGATCACGTGGCTGATCATACTCTGCTCACGTAACTCATCATGCACACATCACGTGGCTATCATGCACTGCTCACGTGGCTCGTCATGGAATGATCACGTAGCTACCATATACTGGTCACGTGACTGATCATGCACAGATCACGTAAATGATCATGCACTGATCACGTGACTGATCATGCACTGATCACGTGACTGATCATGCACTGATCACGTGGCTGATCATGCACTGATCACGTGGCTGATCATGCACTGATCACGTGGCTGATCATGCACTGATCACGTGGCTATCATGCACTGATCACGTGGCTGATCATGCACTGATCACGTGACTGATCATGCACTGATCACGTGGCTATCATGCACTGATCACGTGGCTATCATGCACTGATCACGTGGCTGATCACACACGATCACGTGACTGATCATGCACTGATCACGTGGCTATCATGCACTGATCACGTGGCTATCATGCACTGATCACGTGGCTGATCATGCAATGATCACGTAGCTATCATGCACTGATCACGTGACTGATCATGCACTGATCACGTGTGATCATGCACTGATCACGTGACTATCATGCACTGATCACGTGACTGATCATGCACTGATCACGTGACTGATCATGCACTGATCACGTGGCTATCATGCACTGATCACGTGGCTGATCATGCACTGATCACGTAGCTATCATGCACTGATCACGTGACTGATCATGCACTGATCACGTGACTGATCATGCACTGATCACGTGGCTATCATGCACTGATCACGTGGCTGATCATGCACTGATCACGTGACTGATCATGCACTGATCACATGACTGATCATGCACTGATCACGTGACTGATCATGCACTGATCACGTGGCTATCATGCACTGATCACGTGGCTGATCATGCACTGATCACGTAGCTACCATGTACTGATCAGTGACTGATCATGCACTGATCACGTGACTGATCATGCACTGATCACGTGGCTGATCATGCACTGATCACGTGCCTGATCATGCACTGATCACGTGACTGATCAAACTGATCACGTGGCTATCATGCACTGATCACGTGGCTGATCATGCACTGATCACGTGGCTGATCATGCACTGATACGTGACTGATCATGCACTGATCACGTGACTGATCATGCACTGATCACGTGGCTATCATGCACTGATCACGTGGCTGATCATGCACTGATCATGTAGCTATCATGCACTGATCACGTGACTGATCATGCACTGATCACGTGACTGATCATGCACTGATCACGTGGCTGATCATGCACTGATCACGTGACTGATCATGCACTGATCACGTCTATATCATGCACTGATCACGTGACTGATCATGCACTGATCACGTGGCTGATCATGCACTGATCACGTGACTGATCATGCACTGATCACGTGGCTGATCATGCACTGATCACGTGACTGATCATGCACTGATCACGTGACTGATCATGCACTGATCACGTGACTGATCATGCACTGATCACGTGGCTATCATGCACTATCACGTGGCTGATCATGCAATGATCACGTAGCTACCATGTACTGGTCACGTGACTGATCATACACCCATCAGGTGACTGATCATGCACTGATCACGTGGCTATCATGCACTGATCACGTGGCTGATCATGCACTGATCACGTGCTGATCATGCACTGATCACGTGACTGATCATGCACTGATCACGTGGCTATCATGCACTGATCACGTGGCTGATCATGCACTGATCACGTGGCTGATCATGCACTGATCACGTGACTGAGCATGGACTGATCACATGACTATCATGTAGTGATCACGTGACTTAATGGCGCTGATCATGTGACTGATCATGCGCTGATCATGTTTGCTATCATACACTGATCATGTGCCTCTGGAGGCAATAAACAAAGAGCTGAGTAGGCACGAATCAAACAGTCAGCAGGCAATAATCATGGAACTCAGGTGTGAGGAATCATGCTGCTCAGCTGGCAATAATCAAGCAGCTGAGCAGGCAGGAATTACGCAGCACAGCTGATAATTGTCAAGCAGATGACAGGCAGGAATCGTGCAGCTCAGCTGGCAATTGTCAAGCAGATGAGCAGACAGTAATCACGCAGCTCAGCAGGCCCTGATCACGTGACTGAGCATGCACTGTTCACGTGGCTGATCATACACTGATCACGTGACTGATCATGCACTGATCACGTGGCTATCATGCACTGATCACGTGGCTGATCATACACTGATCACGTGACTGATCATGCACTGATCACGTGGCTATCATGCACTGATCACGTGGCTGATCATGCACTGATCACGTGCTGATCATGCACTGATCACGTGGCTGATCATGCACTGATCACGTGACTGATCATGCACTGATCACGTGGCTGATCATGCACTGATCACGTGGCTGATCATGCACTGATCACGTGGCTGATCATGCACTGATCACGTGACTGATCATGCACTGATCACGTGGCTATCATGCACTGATCACGTGGCTATCATGCACTGATCACGTGGCTGATCATACACTGATCACGTGACTGATCATGCACTGATCACGTGGCTGATCATGCACTGATCACGTGCTATCATGCACTGATCACGTGGCTGATCATGCAATGATCACGTGGCTACCATGCACTGGTCACGTGACTGATCATGCACTGATCACGTAATTGATCATGCACTGATCACGTGACTGATCATGCACTGATCACGTGGTGATCATGCACTGATCACGTGACTGATCATGCACTGATCACGTGGCTATCATGCACTGATCACGTGGCTGATCATGCACTGATCACGTAGCTACCATGCACTGATCACGTGACTGATCATGCACTGATCACGTGATTGATCATGCACTGATCACGTGGCTATCATGCACTGATCACGTGGCTGATCATGCACTGATCACGTGGCTGATCATGCACTGATCACGTGACTGATCATGCACTGATCACGTGACTGATCATGCACTGATCACGTGGCTATCATGCACTGACTCACGTGGCTGATCATGCACTGATCACGTAGCTATCATGCACTGATCAGTGACTGATCATGCACTGATCACGTGACTGATCATGCACTGATCACGTGGCTGATCATGCACTGATCACGTGGCTGATCATGCACTGATCACGTGACTGATCATGCACTGATCACGTGGCTATCATGCACTGATCACGTGGCTGATCATGCACTGATCACGTGGCTGATCATGCACTGATCACGTGACTGATCATGCACTGATCACGTGACTATCATGCACTGATCACGTGGCTATCATGCACTGATCACGTGGCTGATCATGCACTGATCATGTAGCTACCATGCACTGATCACGTGACTGATCATGCACTGATCACGTGACTGATCATGCACTGATCACGTGGCTATCATGCACTGATCACGTGACTGATCATGCACTGATCACGTCTATATCATGCACTGATCACGTGACTGATCATGCACTGATCACGTGGCTGATCATGCACTGATCACGTGACTGATCATGCACTGATCACGTGGCTGATCATGCACTGATCACGTGACTGATCATGCACTGATCACGTGACTGATCATGCACTGATCACGTGACTGATCATGCACTGATCACGTGGCTATCATGCACTACTCACGTGGCTGATCATGCAATGATCATGTAGCTACCATGTACTGGTCACGTGACTGATCATACACCCATCAGGTGACTGATCATGCACTGATCACGTGGCTATCATGCACTGATCACGTGGCTGATCATGCACTGATCACGTGCCTGGTCATGCACTGATCACGTGACTGATCATGCACTGATCACGTGGCTGATCATGAACTGATCACGTGGCTGATCATGCACTGATCACGTGGCTGATCATGCACTGATACCGTGACTGAGCATGGACTGATCACATGACTATCATGTAGTGATCACGTGACTTAATGGCGCTGATCATGTGACTGATCATGCGCTGATCATGTTTGCTATCATACACTGATCATGTGCCTCTGGAGGCAATAAACAAAGAGCTGAGTAGGCACGAATCAAACAGTCAGCAGGCAATAATCATGGAACTCAGGTGTGAGGAATCATGCTGCTCAGCTGGCAATAATCAAGCAGCTGAGCAGGCAGGAATTACGCAGCACAGCTGGCAATTGTCAAGCAGATGACAGGCAGGAATCGTGCAGCTCAGCTGGCAATTGTCAAGCAGATGAGCAGACAGTAATCACGCAGCTCAGCAGGCCCAGATCACGTGACTGAGCATGCACTGTTCACGTGGCTGATCATACACTGATCACGTGACTGATCATGCACTGATCACGTGGCTATCATGCACTGATCACGTGGCTGATCATACACTGCTCACGTAACTGATCATGCACTGATCACGTGGCTATCATGCACTGATCACGTGGCTGATCATGCACTGATCACGTGGCTGATCATGCACTGATCACGTGGCTGATCATGCACTGATCACGTGACTGATCATGCACTGATCACGTGGCTGATCATGCACTGATCAGTGGCTATCATGCACTGATCACGTGGCTGATCATGCACTGATCACGTGACTGATCATGCACTGATCACGTGGCTATCATGCACTGATCACGTGGCTATCATGCACTGATCACGTGGCTGATCACACACTATCACGTGACTGATCATGCACTGATCACGTGGCTATCATGCACTGATCACGTGGCTATCATGCACTGATCACGTGGCTGATCATGCAATGATCACGTAGCTACCATGTACTGGTCACGTGACTGATCATGCACTGATCACGTAATTGATCATGCACTGATCACGTGACTGATCATGCACTGATCACGTGGTGATCATGCACTGATCACGTGACTGATCATGCACTGATCACGTGGCTATCATGCACTGATCATGTGGCTGATCATGCACTGATCACGTAGCTACCATGCACTGATCACGTGACTGATCATGCACTGATCACGTGACTGATCATGCACTGATCACGTGGCTATCATGCACTGATCACGTGGCTGATCATGCACTGATCACGTGCCTGATCATGCACTGATCACATGACTGATCATGCACTGATCACGTGACTGATCATGCACTGATCACGTGGCTATCATGCACTACTCACGTGGCTGATCATGCAATGATCATGTAGCTACCATGTACTGGTCACGTGACTGATCATACACCCATCAGGTGACTGATCATGCACTGATCACGTGGCTGATCATGCACTGATCACCTGCCTGATCATGCACTGATCACGTGACTAATCATGCACTGATCACATGGCTATCATGAACTGATCACCTGGCTGATCATGCACTGATCACGTGGCTGATCATGCACTGATACCGTGACTGAGCATGGACTGATCACATGACTATCATGTAGTGATCACGTGACTTAATGGCGCTGATCATGTGACTGATCATGCGCTGATCATGTTTGCTATCATACACTGATCATGTGCCTCTGGAGGCAATAAACAAAGAGCTGAGTAGGCACGAATCAAACAGTCAGCAGGCAATAATCATGGAACTCAGGTGTGAGGAATCATGCTGCTCAGCTGGCAATAATCAAGCAGCTGAGCAGGCAGGAATTACGCAGCACAGCTGGCAATTGTCAAGCAGATGACAGGCAGGAATCGTGCAGCTCAGCTGGCAATTGTCAAGCAGATGAGCAGACAGTAATCACGCAGCTCAGCAGGCCCAGATCACGTGACTGAGCATGCACTGTTCACGTGGCTGATCATACACTGATCACGTGACTGATCATGCACTGATCACGTGGCTATCATGCACTGATCACGTGGCTGATCATACACTGTTCACGTGTCTGATCATGCACTGATCACGTGGCTGATCATGCACTGATCACGTGGCTGATCATGCACTGATCACGTGGCTGATCATGCACTGATCACGTGGCTGATCATGCACTGATCACGTGGCTGATCATGCACTGATCACGTGGCTGATCATGCACTGATCACGTGGCTATCATGCACTGATCACGTGGCTGATCATGCACTGATCACGTGACTGATCATGCACTGATCACTGGCTATCATGCACTGATCACTGGCTATCATGCACTGATCACGTGGCTGATCATACACTGATCACGTGACTGATCATGCACTGATCACGTCTATATCATGCACTGATCACATGACTGATCATGCACTGATCACGTGGATGATCATGCACTGATCATGTGACTGATCATGCACTGATCACGTGGCTATCATGCACTGATCACGTGGCTGATCATGAATGATCACGTAGCTACATGTACTGGTCACGTGACTGATCATGCACTGATCACGTAATTGATCATGCACTGATCACGTGACTATCATGCACTGATCACGTGACTGATCATGCACTGATCACGTGACTGATCATGCACTGATCACGTGGCTATCATGCACTGATCACGTGGCTGATCATGCACTGATCACGTAGCTACCATATACTGGTCACGTGACTGATCATGCACTGATCACGTAATTGATCATGCACTGATCACGTGGCTGATCATGCACTGATCACGTGGCTGATCATGCACTGATCACGTGACTGATCATGCACTGATCACGTGACTGATCATGCACTGATCACGTGGCTATCATGCACTGATCACGTGGCTGATCATGCACTGATCACGTGCCTGATCATGCACTGATCACATGACTGATCATGCACTGATCACGTGACTGATCATGCACTGATCACGTGGCTATCATGCACTATCACGTGGCTGATCATGCACTGATCATGTAGCTACCATGTACTGGTCACGTGACTGATCATACACTGATCACGTGACTGATCATGCACTGATCACGTGGCTATCATGCACTGATCACGTGGCTGATCATGCACTGATCACGTGGCTGATCATGCACTGATCACGTGACTGATCATGCACTGATCACGTGGCTATCATGCACTGATCACGTGGCTGATCATGCACTGATCACGTGGCTGATCATGCACTGATCACGTGACTGATCATGCACTGATCACGTGACTATCATGCACTGATCACGTGGCTGATCATGCACTGATCATGTAGCTATCATGCACTGATCACGTGACTGATCATACACTGATCACGTGACTGATCATGCACTGATCACGTGGCTATCATGCACTGATCACGTGACTGATCATGCACTGATCACGTCTATATCATGCACTGATCACATGACTGATCATGCACTGATCACGTGGATGATCATGCACTGATCATGTGACTGATCATGCACTGATCACGTGGCTGATCATGCACTGATCACGTGACTGATCATGCACTGATCACGTGACTGATCATGCACTGATCACGTGACTGATCATGCACTGATCACGTGGCTATCATGCACTACTCACGTGGCTGATCATGCAATGATCATGTAGCTACCATGTACTGGTCACGTGACTGATCATACACCCATCAGGTGACTGATCATGCACTGATCACGTGGCTATCATGCACTGATCACGTGGCTGATCATGCACTGATCACGTGCCTGATCATGCACTGATCACGTGACTGATCATGCACTGATCACGTGGCTATCATGCACTGATCACGTGGCTGATCATGCACTGATCACGTGGCTGATCATGCACTGATACCGTGACTGAGCATGGACTGATCACATGACTATCATGTAGTGATCACGTGACTTAATGGCGCTGATCATGTGACTGATCATGCGCTGATCATGTTTGCTATCATACACTGATCATGTGCCTCTGGAGGCAATAAACAAAGAGCTGAGTAGGCACGAATCAAACAGTCAGCAGGCAATAATCATGGAACTCAGCTGTGAGGAATCATGCTGCTCAGCTGGCAATAATCAAGCAGCTGAGCAGGCAGGAATTACGCAGCACAGCTGGCAATTGTCAAGCAGATGACAGGCAGGAATCGTGCAGCTCAGCTGGCAATTGTCAAGCAGATGAGCAGACAGTAATCACGCAGCTCAGCAGGCCCAGATCACGTGACTGAGCATGCACTGTTCACGTGGCTGATCATACACTGATCACGTGACTGATCATGCACTGATCACGTGGCTATCATGCACTGATCACGTGGCTGATCATACACTGATCACGTGTCTGACCATGCACTGATCACGTGGCTGATCATACACTGCTCACGTAACTGATCATGCACTGATCACGTGGCTGATCATGCACTGATCACGTGGCTGATCATGCACTGATCACGTGGCTGATCATGCACTGATCACGTGACTGATCATGCACTGATCACTGGCTATCATGCACTCATCACTGGCTATCATGCACTGATCACGTGGCTGATCATGCACTGATCACGTGACTGATCATGCACTGATCACGTGATATCATGCACTGATCACGTGACTGATCATGCACTGATCACGTGGATGATCATACACTGATCATGTGACTGATCATGCACTGATCACGTGGCTATCATGCACTGATCACGTGGCTGATCATGCACTGATCACGTAGCTATCATGCACTGATCACGTGACTGATCATGCACTGATCACGTAATTGATCATGCACTGATCACGTGACTGATCATGCACTGTTCACGTGACTGATCATGCACTGATCACGTGACTGATCATGCACTGATCACGTGGCTATCATGCACTACTCACGTGGCTGATCATGCAATGATCATGTAGCTACCATGTACTGGTCACGTGACTGATCATACACCCATCAGGTGACTGATCATGCACTGATCACGTGGCTATCATGCACTGATCACGTGGCTGATCATGCACTGATCACCTGCCTGGTCATGCACTGATCACGTGACTGATCATGCACTGATCACGTAGCTATCATGAACTGATCACCTGGCTGATCATGCACTGATCACGTGGCTGATCATGCACTGATACCGTGACTGAGCATGGACTGATCACATGACTATCATGTAGTGATCACGTGACTTAATGGCGCTGATCATGTGACTGATCATGCGCTGATCATGTTTGCTATCATACACTGATCATGTGCCTCTGGAGGCAATAAACAAAGAGCTGAGTAGGCACGAATCAAACAGTCAGCAGGCAATAATCATGGAACTCAGGTGTGAGGAATCATGCTGCTCAGCTGGCAATAATCAAGCAGCTGAGCAGGCAGGAATTACGCAGCACAGCTGATAATTGTCAAGCAGATGACAGGCAGGAATCGTGCAGCTCAGCTGGCAATTGTCAAGCAGATGAGCAGACAGTAATCACGCAGCTCAGCAGGCCCAGATCACGTGACTGAGCATGCACTGTTCACGTGGCTGATCATACACTGATCACGTGACTGATCATGCACTGATCACGTGGCTATCATGCACTGATCACGTGGCTGATCATACACTGTTCACGTGTCTGACCATGCACTGATCACGTGGCTGATCATACACTGCTCACGTAACTGATCATGCACTGATCACGTGGCTGATCATGCACTGATCAGTGGCTATCATGCACTGATCACGTGGCTGATCATGCACTGATCACGTGACTGATCATGCACTGATCACTGGCTATCATGCACTGATCACTGGCTATCATGCACTGATCACGTGGTTGATCATGCACTGATCACGTGACTGATCATGCACTGATCACGTCTATATCATGCACTGATCACGTGACTGATCATGCACTGATCACGTGGATGATCATACACTGATCATGTGACTGATCATGCACTGATCACGTGGCTATCATGCACTGATCACGTGGCTGATCATGCACTGATCACGTAGCTACCATGTACTGGTCACGTGACTGATCATGCACTGATCACGTAATTGATCATGCACTGATCACGTGACTGATCATGCACTGATCACGTGAGTGATCATGCACTGATCACGTGACTGATCATGCACTGATCACGTGGCTATCATGCACTGATCACGTGGCTGATCATGCACTGATCACGTAGCTACCATGTACTGGTCACGTGACTGATCATGCACTGATCACGTGACTGATCATGCACTGATCACGTGGCTGATCATGCACTGATCACGTGGCTGATCATGCACTGATCACGTGACTGATCATGCACTGATCACGTGACTGATCATGCACTGATCACGTGACTGATCATGCACTGATCACCTGCCTGATCATGCACAGATCACGTGACAAATCATGCACTGATCACATGGCTATCATGAACTGATCACCTGGCTGATCATGCACTGATCACGTGGCTGATCATGCACTGATACCGTGACTGAGCATGGACTGATCACATGACTATCATGTAGTGATCACGTGACTTAATGGCGCTGATCATGTGACTGATCATGCACTGATCATGTTTGCTATCATACACTGATCATGTGCCTCTGGAGGCAATAAACAAAGAGCTGAGTAGGCACGAATCAAACAGTCAGCAGGCAATAATCATGGAACTCAGCTGTGAGGAATCATGCTGCTCAGCTGGCAATAATCAAGCAGCTGAGCAGGCAGGAATTACGCAGCACAGCTGGCAATTGTCAAGCAGATGACAGGCAGGAATCGTGCAGCTCAGCTGGCAATTGTCAAGCAGATGAGCAGACAGTAATCACGCAGCTCAGCAGGCCCTGATCACGTGACTGAGCATGCACTGTTCACGTGGCTGATCATACACTGATCACGTGATGATCATGCACTGATCACTTGGATATCATGCACTGATCACGTGGCTGATCATACACTGTTCACGTGTCTGACCATGCACTGATCACGTGGCTGATCATACACTGCTCACGTAACTGATCATGCACTGATCACGTGGCTATCATGCACTGATCACGTGGCTGAACATGCACTGTTCACGTGGCTGATCACACACCTGTCACGTGACATATCATGCACTGATCACGTGGCACTCATGCACTGATCACGTGGCTGATCATACTCTGCTCACGTAACTCATCATGCACACATCACGTGGCTATCATGCACTGCTCACGTGGCTGTCATGGAATGATCACGTAGCTACCATATACTGGTCACGTGACTGATCATGCACAGATCACGTAAATGATCATGCACTGTTCACGTGACTGATCATGTACTGATCACGTGACTGATCATGCACTGATCACGTGGCTATCATGCTCTGCTCACGTGGCTGATCATGCAACGATCACGTAGCAACCATGTACTGGTCACGTGACTGATCATGCACTGATCACGTAATTGATCCTGCACTGATCACGTGGCTCATCATGCACTGATCACGTGGCTGATCACACATGTATCACGTGACTGATCATGCACTGATCACGTGGCTATCATGCACTGATCACGTGGCTATCATGCACTGATCACGTGGCTGATCACACTATCACGTGACTGATCATGCACTGATCACGTGGCTATCATGCACTGATCACGTGGCTATCATGCACTGATCACGTGGCTGATCATGCACTGATCACGTAGCTATCATGCACTGGTCACGTGACTGATCATGCACTGATCACGTGACTGATCATGCACTGATCACGTGGCTGATCATGCACTGATCACGTGGCTGATCATGCACTGATCACGTGACTGATCATGCACTGATCACGTGGCTATCATGCACTGATCACGTGGCTGATCATGCACTGATCACGTGGCTGATCATGCACTGATCACGTGACTGATCATGCACTGATCACGTGACTGATCATGCACTGATCACGTGGCTATCATGCACTGATCACGTGGCTGATCATGCACTGATCATGTAGCTACCATGCACTGATCACGTGACTGATCATGCACTGATCACGTGACTGATCATGCACTGATCACGTGGCTATCATGCACTGATCACGTGACTGATCATGCACTGATCACGTCTATATCATGCACTGATCACATGACTGATCATGCACTGATCACGTGGATGATCATACACTGATCATGTGACTGATCATGCACTGATCACGTGGCTGATCATGCACTGATCACGTGACTGATCATGCACTGATCACGTGACTGATCATGCACTGATCACGTGACTGATCATGCACTGATCACGTGGCTATCATGCACTACTCACGTGGCTGATCATGCAATGATCATGTAGCTACCATGTACTGGTCACGTGACTGATCATACACCCATCAGGTGACTGATCATGCACTGATCACGTGGCTATCATGCACTGATCACGTGGCTGATCATGCACTGATCACTGCCTGATCATGCACTGATCACGTGACTGATCATGCACTGATCACGTGGCTATCATGCACTGATCACGTGGCTGATCATGCACTGATCACGTGGCTGATCATGCACTGATACCGTGACTGAGCATGGACTGATCACATGACTATCATGTAGTGATCACGTGACTTAATGGCGCTGATCATGTGACTGATCATGCACTGATCATGTTTGCTATCATACACTGATCATGTGCCTCTGGAGGCAATAAACAAAGAGCTGAGTAGGCACGAATCAAACAGTCAGCAGGCAATAATCATGGAACTCAGGTGTGAGGAATCATGCTGCTCAGCTGGCAATAATCAAGCAGCTGAGCAGGCAGGAATTACGCAGCACAGCTGATAATTGTCAAGCAGATGACAGGCAGGAATCGTGCAGCTCAGCTGGCAATTGTCAAGCAGATGAGCAGACAGTAATCACGCAGCTCAGCAGGCCCAGATCACGTGACTGAGCATGCACTGTTCACGTGGCTGATCATACACTGATCACGTGACTGATCATGCACTGATCACGTGGCTATCATGCACTGATCACGTGGCTGATCATACACTGATCACGTGACTGATCATGCACTGATCACGTGGCTATCATGCACTGATCACGTGGCTGATCATGCACTGATCACGTGGCTGATCATGCACTGATCACGTGGCTGATCATGCACTGATCACGTGACTGATCATGCACTGATCACGTGGCTGATCATGCACTGATCAGTGGCTATCATGCACTGATCACGTGGCTGATCATGCACTGATCACGTGACTGATCATGCACTGATCACTGGCTATCATGCACTGATTCACTGGCTATCATGCACTGATCACGTGGCTGATCATGCACTGATCACGTGACTGATCATGCACTGATCACGTCTATATCATGCACTGATCACGTGACTGATCATGCACTGATCACGTGGATGATCATACACTGATCATGTGACTGATCATGCACTGATCACGTGGCTATCATGCACTGATCACGTGGCTGATCATGCACTGATCACGTAGCTATCATGCACTGATCACGTGACTGATCATGCACTGATCACGTAATTGATCATGCACTGATCACGTGACTATCATGCACTGATCACGTGACTGATCATGCACTGATCACGTGACTGATCATGCACTGATCACGTGGCTATCATGCACTACTCACGTGGCTGATCATGCAATGATCATGTAGCTACCATGTACTGGTCACGTGACTGATCATACACCCATCAGGTGACTGATCATGCACTGATCACGTGGCTATCATGCACTGATCACGTGGCTGATCATGCACTGATCACCTGCCTGGTCATGCACTGATCACGTGACTGATCATGCACTGATCACGTGGCTATCATGAACTGATCACGTGGCTGATCATGCACTGATCACGTGGCTGATCATGCACTGATACCGTGACTGAGCATGGACTGATCACATGACTATCATGTAGTGATCACGTGACTTAATGGCGCTGATCATGTGACTGATCATGCGCTGATCATGTTTGCTATCATACACTGATCATGTGCCTCTGGAGGCAATAAACAAAGAGCTGAGTAGGCACGAATCAAACAGTCAGCAGGCAATAATCATGGAACTCAGCTGTGAGGAATCATGCTGCTCAGCTGGCAATAATCAAGCAGCTGAGCAGGCAGGAATTACGCAGCACAGCTGGCAATTGTCAAGCAGATGACAGGCAGGAATCGTGCAGCTCAGCTGGCAATTGTCAAGCAGATGAGCAGACAGTAATCACGCAGCTCAGCAGGCCCAGATCACGTGACTGAGCATGCACTGTTCACGTGGCTGATCATACACTGATCACGTGACTGATCATGCACTGATCACGTGGCTATCATGCACTGATCACGTGGCTGATCATACACTGTTCACGTGTCTGACCATGCACTGATCACGTGGCTGATCATACACTGCTCACGTAACTGATCATGCACTGATCACGTGGCTGATCATGCACTGATCAGTGGCTATCATGCACTGATCACGTGGCTGATCATGCACTGATCACGTGACTGATCATGCACTGATCACTGGCTATCATGCACTCATCACTGGCTATCATGCACTGATCACGTGGCTGATCATGCACTGATCACGTGACTGATCATGCACTGATCACGTCTATATCATGCACTGATCACGTGACTGATCATGCACTGATCACGTGGATGATCATGCACTGATCATGTGACTGATCATGCACTGATCACGTGGCTATCATGCACTGATCACGTGGCTGATCATGCACTGATCACGTAGCTACCATGTACTGGTCACGTGACTGATCATGCACTGATCACGTGACTGATCATGCACTGATCACGTGGCTATCATGCACTGATCACGTGGCTGATCATGCACTGATCACGTAGCTACCATGTACTGGTCACGTGACTGATCATGCACTGATCACGTAACTGATCATGCACTGATCATGCACTGATCACGTGGCTGATCATGCACTGATCACGTGACTGATCATGCACTGATCACGTGACTGATCATGCACTGATCACGTGACTGATCATGCACTGATCACGTGCCTGATCATGCACTGATCACGTGACTGATCATGCACTGATCACGTGGCTATCATGCACTGATCACGTGGCTGATCATGCACTGATCACGTGGCTGATCATGCACTGATACCGTGACTGAGCATGGACTGATCACATGACTATCATGTAGTGATCACGTGACTTAATGGCGCTGATCATGTGACTGATCATGCACTGATCATGTTTGCTATCATACACTGATCATGTGCCTCTGGAGGCAATAAACAAAGAGCTGAGTAGGCACGAATCATACAGTCAGCAGGCAATAATCATGGAACTCAGCTGTGAGGAATCATGCTGCTCAGCTGGCAATAATCAAGCAGCTGAGCAGGCAGGAATTACGCAGCACAGCTGGCAATTGTCAAGCAGATGACAGGCAGGAATCGTGCAGCTCAGCTGGCAATTGTCAAGCAGATGAGCAGACAGTAATCACGCAGCTCAGCAGGCCCTGATCACGTGACTGAGCATGCACTGTTCACGTGGCTGATCATACACTGATCACGTGATGATCATGCACTGATCACTTGGATATCATGCACTGATCACGTGGCTGATCATACACTGTTCACGTGTCTGACCATGCACTGATCACGTGGCTGATCATACACTGCTCACGTAACTGATCATGCACTGATCACGTGGCTATCATGCACTGATCACGTGGCTGAACATGCACTGTTCACGTGGCTGATCACACACTGTCACGTGACATATCATGCACTGATCACGTGGCACTCATGCACTGATCACGTGGCTGATCATACTCTGCTCACGTAACTGATCATGCACACATCACGTGGCTATCATGCACTGCTCACGTGGCTGTCATGGAATGATCACGTAGCTACCATATACTGGTCACGTGACTGATCATGCACTGATCACGTGACTGATCATGCACTGATCACGTGGCTATCATGCACTGATCACGTGGCTGATCATGCACTGATCACGTGGCTGATCATGCACTGCTCACGTGACTGATCATGCACTGATCACGTGGCTATCATGCACTGATCACGTGGCTGATCATGCACTGATCACGTAGCTACCATGCACTGATCACGTGACTGATCATGCACTGATCACGTGGCTGATCATGCACTGATCACGTGACTGATCATGCACTGATCACGTGACTGATCATGCACTGATCACGTGGCTATCATGCACTGATCACGTGGCTGATCATGCACTGATCACGTAGCTACCATGCACTGATCACGTGACTGATCATGCACTGATCACGTGACTGATCATGCACTGATCACGTGGCTGATCACACTGATCACGTGACTGATCATGCACTGATCACGTGGCTCATGCACTGATCACGTGGCTATCATGCACTGATCACGTGGCTATCATGCACTGATCACGTGGCTGATCATGCACTATCACGTGACTGATCATGCACTGATCACGTGGCTATCATGCACTGATCACGTGGCTATCATGCACTGATCACGTGGCTGATCATGCACTGATCACGTAGCTATCATGCACTGATCACGTGACTGATCATGCACTGATCACGTAATTGATCATGCACTGATCACGTGACTGATCATGCACTGATCACGTGACTGATCATGCACTGATCACGTGACTGATCATGCACTGATCACGTGGCTATCATGCACTGATCACGTGGCTGATCATGCACTGATCACGTAGCTACCATGTACTGATCACGTGACTGATCATGCACTGATCACGTGACTGATCATGCACTGATCACGTGGCTGATCATGCACTGATCACGTGGCTGATCATGCACTGATCACGTGACTGATCATGCACTGATCACGTGACTGATCATGCACTGATCACGTGGCTATCATGCACTGATCACGTGGCTGATCATGCACTGATCACGTGCTGATCATGCACTGATCACATGACTGATCATGCACTGATCACGTGACTGATCATGCACTGATCACGTGGCTATCATGCACTACTCACGTGGCTGATCATGCAATGATCATGTAGCTACCATGTACTGGTCACGTGACTGATCATACACCCATCAGGTGACTGATCATGCACTGATCACGTGGCTATCATGCACTGATCACGTGGCTGATCATGCACTGATCACGTGCCTGATCATGCACTGATCACGTGACTGATCATGCACTGATCACGTGGCTATCATGCACTGATCACGTGGCTGATCATGCACTGATCACGTGGCTGATCATGCACTGATACCGTGACTGAGCATGGACTGATCACATGACTATCATGTAGTGATCACGTGACTTAATGGCGCTGATCATGTGACTGATCATGCACTGATCATGTTTGCTATCATACACTGATCATGTGCCTCTGGAGGCAATAAACAAAGAGCTGAGTAGGCACGAATCAAACAGTCAGCAGGCAATAATCATGGAACTCAGCTGTGAGGAATCATGCTGCTCAGCTGGCAATAATCAAGCAGCTGAGCAGGCAGGAATTACGCAGCACAGCTGGCAATTGTCAAGCAGATGACAGGCAGGAATCGTGCAGCTCAGCTGGCAATTGTCAAGCAGATGAGCAGACAGTAATCACGCAGCTCAGCAGGCCCTGATCACGTGACTGAGCATGCACTGTTCACGTGGCTGATCATACACTGATCACGTGATGATCATGCACTGATCACTTGGATATCATGCACTGATCACGTGGCTGATCATACACTGTTCACGTGTCTGACCATGCACTGATCACGTGGCTGATCATACACTGCTCACGTAACTGATCATGCACTGATCACGTGGCTATCATGCACTGATCACGTGGCTGATCATGCACTGTTCACGTGGCTGATCACACACTGTCACGTGACTATCATGCACTGATCACGTGGCACTCATGCACTGATCACGTGGCTGATCATACACTGCTCACGTAACTGATCATGCACACATCACGTGGCTATCATGCACTGCTCACGTGGCTCGTCATGCAATGATCACGTAGCTACCATATACTGATCACGTGACTGATCATGCACTGATCACGTGACTGATCATGCACTGATCACGTGGCTATCATGCACTGATCACGTGGCTGATCATGCACTGATCACGTGGCTGATCATGCACTGATCACGTGACTGATCATGCACTGATCACGTGGCTATCATGCACTGATCACGTGGCTGATCATGCACTGATCACGTAGCTATCATGCACTGATCACGTGACTGATCATGCACTGATCACGTGACTGATCATGCACTGATCACGTGACTGATCATGCACTGATCACGTGACTGATCATGCACTGATCACGTGGCTATCATGCACTGATCACGTGGCTGATCATGCACTGATCACGTAGCTATCATGCACTGATCACGTGACTGATCATGCACTGATCACGTGATTGATCATGCACTGATCACGTGGCTGATCATGCACTGATCACGTGACTGATCATGCACTGATCACGTGGCTGATCATGCACTGATCACGTGGCTGATCATGCACTGATCACGTGGCTATCATGCACTGATCACGTGGCTGATCATGCACTGATCACGTGACTGATCATGCACTGATCACGTGGCTATCATGCACTGATCACGTGGCTATCATGCACTGATCACGTGGCTGATCATGCACTGATCACGTGGCTATCATGCACTGATCACGTGACTGATCATGCACTGATCACGTGGCTGATCATGCACTGATCACGTGACTGATCATGCACTGATCACGTGACTGATCATGCACTGATCACGTGACTGATCATGCACTGATCACGTGGCTATCATGCACTGATCACGTGGCTGATCATGCAATGATCACGTAGCTACCATGCACTGATCACGTGACTGATCATGCACTGATCACGTGATTGATCATGCACTGATCACGTGGCTGATCATGCACTGATCACGTGGCTGATCATGCACTGATCACGTGACTGATCATGCACTGATCACGTGACTGATCATGCACTGATCACGTGGCTATCATGCACTGATCACGTGGCTGATCATGCACTGATCACGTGGCTGATCATGCACTGATCACGTGACTGATCATGCACTGATCACGTGACTGATCATGCACTGATCACGTGGCTATCATGCACTGATCACGTGGCTGATCATGCACTGATCACGTAGCTACCATGCACTGGTCACGTGACTGATCATGCACTGATCACGTGACTGATCATGCACTGATCACGTGGCTATCATGCACTGATCACGTGGCTGATCATGCACTGATCACGTGACTGATCATGCACTGATCACGTGACTGATCATGCACTGATCACGTGGCTATCATGCACTGATCACGTGGCTGATCATGCACTGATCACGTGGCTGATCATGCACTGATCACGTGACTGATCATGCACTGATCACGTGACTGATCATGCACTGATCACGTGGCTATCATGCACTGATCACGTGGCTGATCATGCAATGATCATGTAGCTACCATGTACTGGTCACGTGACTGATCATGCACTGATCACGTGACTGATCATGCACTGATCACGTGGCTATCATGCACTGATCACGTGACTGATCATGCACTGATCACGTCTATATCATGCACTGATCACATGACTGATCATGCACTGATCACGTGGATGATCATGCACTGATCACGTGACTGATCATGCACTGATCACGTGGCTGATCATGCACTGATCACGTGACTGATCATGCACTGATCACGTGACTGATCATGCACTGATCACGTGACTGATCATGCACTGATCACGTGGCTATCATGCACTGATCACGTGGCTGATCATGCACTGATCATGTAGCTACCATGTACTGGTCACGTGACTGATCATGCACTGATCACGTGATGATCATGCACTGATCACGTGGCTATCATGCACTGATCACGTGGCTGATCATGCACTGATCACCACCTGATCATGCACTGATCACGTGACTGATCATGCACTGATCACGTGGCTATCATGCACTGATCACGTGGCTGATCATGCACTGATCACGTGGCTGATCATGCACTGATCACGTGACTGATCATGCACTGATCACGTGACTATCATGCACTGATCACGTGGCTATCATGCACTGATCACGTGGCTGATCATGCACTGATCACGTAGCTATCATGCACTGATCACGTGACTGATCATGCACTGATCACGTGACTGATCATGCACTGATCACGTGGCTATCATGCACTGATCACGTGACTGATCATGCACTGATCACGTCTATATCATGCACTGATCACGTGACTGATCATGCACTGATCACGTGGCTGATCATGCACTGATCACGTGACTGATCATGCACTGATCACGTGGCTGATCATGCACTGATCACGTGACTGATCATGCACTGATCACGTGACTGATCATGCACTGATCACGTGACTGATCATGCACTGATCACGTGGCTATCATGCACTGATCACGTGGCTGATCATGCACTGATCACGTAGCTACCATGCACTGATCACGTGACTGATCATGCACTGATCACGTGACTGATCATGCACTGATCACGTGGCTATCATGCACTGATCACGTGGCTGATCATGCACTGATCACGTGGCTGATCATGCACTGATCACGTGACTGATCATGCACTGATCACGTGGCTATCATGCACTGATCACGTGGCTGATCATGCACTGATCACGTGGCTGATCATGCACTGATCACGTGGCTGATCATGCACTGATCACGTGGCTGATCATGCACTGATCACGTGGCTGATCATGCACTGATCACGTGACTGATCATGCACTGATCACGTGACTGATCATGCACTGATCACGTGGCTATCATGCACTGATCACGTGGCTGATCATGCACTGATCACGTGCTATCATGCACTGATCACGTGACTGATCATGCACTGATCACGTGGCTGATCATGCACTGATCACGTGACTGATCATGCACTGATCACGTGACTGATCATGCACTGATCACGTGACTGATCATGCACTGATCACGTGGCTATCATGCACTGCTCACGTGGCTGATCATGCACTGATCACGTAGCTACCATGTACTGGTCACGTGACTGATCATGCACTGATCACGTGACTGATCATGCACTGATCACGTGGCTGATCATGCACTGATCACGTGGCTGATCATGCACTGATCACGTGACTGATCATGCACTGATCACGTGACTGATCATGCACTGATCACGTGACTGATCATGCACTGATCACTGCCTGATCATGCACTGATCACGTGACTGATCATGCACTGATCACGTGGCTATCATGCACTGATCACGTGGCTGATCATGCACTGATCACGTGGCTGATCATGCACTGATACCGTGACTGAGCATGGACTGATCACATGACTATCATGTAGTGATCACGTGACTTAATGGCGCTGATCATGTGACTGATCATGCACTGATCATGTTTGCTATCATACACTGATCATGTGCCTCTGGAGGCAATAAACAAAGAGCTGAGTAGGCACGAATCAAACAGTCAGCAGGCAATAATCATGGAACTCAGCTGTGAGGAATCATGCTGCTCAGCTGGCAATAATCAAGCAGCTGAGCAGGCAGGAATTACGCAGCACAGCTGGCAATTGTCAAGCAGATGACAGGCAGGAATCGTGCAGCTCAGCTGGCAATTGTCAAGCAGATGAGCAGACAGTAATCACGCAGCTCAGCAGGCCCTGATCACGTGACTGAGCATGCACTGTTCACGTGGCTGATCATACACTGATCACGTGATGATCATGCACTGATCACTTGGATATCATGCACTGATCACGTGGCTGATCATACACTGTTCACGTGTCTGACCATGCACTGATCACGTGGCTGATCATACACTGCTCACGTAACTGATCATGCACTGATCACGTGGCTATCATGCACTGATCACGTGGCTGAACATGCACTGTTCACGTGGCTGATCACACACCTGTCACGTGACATATCATGCACTGATCACGTGGCACTCATGCACTGATCACGTGGCTGATCATACTCTGCTCACGTAACTGATCATGCACACATCACGTGGCTATCATGCACTGATCACGTGGCTGTCATGGAATGATCACGTAGCTACCATATACTGGTCACGTGACTGATCATGCACTGATCACGTGACTGATCATGCACTGATCACGTGGCTATCATGCACTGATCACGTGGCTGATCATGCACTGATCACGTAGCAACCATGTACTGATCACGTGACTGATCATGCACTGATCACGTAATTGATCATGCACTGATCACGTGGCTCATCATGCACTGATCACGTGGCTGATCACACATGTATCACGTGACTGATCATGCACTGATCACGTGGCTATCATGCACTGATCACGTGGCTATCATGCACTGATCACGTGGATATCATGCACTGATCACGTGGCTGATCACACACGTATCACATGACTGATCATGCACTGATCACGTGGCTATCATGCACTGATCACGTGGCTATCATGCACTGATCACGTGGCTGATCATGCACTGATCACGTAGCTATCATGCACTGATCACGTGACTGATCATGCACTGATCACGTGACTGATCATGCACTGATCACGTGACTGATCACTGATCACGTGACTGATCATGCACTGATCACGTGGCTATCATGCACTGATCACGTGGCTGATCATGCACTGATCACGTGGCTATCATGCACTGATCACGTGACTGATCATGCACTGATCACGTGACTGATCATGCACTGATCACGTGGCATCATGCACTGATCACGTGGCTGATCATGCACTGATCACGTGACTGATCATGCACTGATCACGTGGCTATCATGCACTGATCACGTGGCTGTCATGCACTGATCACGTAGCTACCATGCACTGGTCACGTGACTGATCATGCACTGATCACGTGACTGATCATGCACTGATCACGTGACTGATCATGCACTGATCACGTGACTGATCATGCACTGATCACGTGGCTATCATGCACTGATCACGTGGCTGATCATGCACTGATCACGTAGCAATCATGCACTGATCACGTGACTGATCATGCACTGATCACGTGATTGATCATGCACTGATCACGTGGCTGATCATGCATCATCACGTGACTGATCATGCACTGATCACGTGGCTGATCATGCACTGATCACGTGGCTATCATGCACTGATCACGTGGCTATCATGCACTGATCACGTGGCTGATCATGCACTGATCACGTGACTGATCATGCACTGATCACGTGGCTATCATGCACTGATCACGTGGCTATCATGCACTGATCACGTGGCTGATCATGCACTGATCACGTGCTATCATGCACTGATCACGTGACTGATCATGCACTGATCACGTGGCTGATCATGCACTGATCACGTGGCTGATCATGCACTGATCACGTGACTGATCATGCACTGATCACGTGACTGATCATGCACTGATCACGTGGCTATCATGCACTGATCACGTGGCTGATCATGCACTGATCACGTAGCTACCATGCACTGATCACGTGACTGATCATGCACTGATCACGTAATTGATCATGCACTGATCACGTGGCTGATCATGCACTGATCACGTGGCTGATCATGCACTGATCACGTGACTGATCATGCACTGATCACGTGACTGATCATGCACTGATCACGTGGCTATCATGCACTGATCACGTGGCTGATCATGCACTGATCACGTGCTGATCATGCACTGATCACATGACTGATCATGCACTGATCACGTGACTGATCATGCACTGATCACGTGGCTATCATGCACTACTCACGTGGCTGATCATGCAATGATCATGTAGCTACCATGTACTGGTCACGTGACTGATCATACACCCATCAGGTGACTGATCATGCACTGATCACGTGGCTATCATGCACTGATCACGTGGCTGATCATGCACTGATCACGTGCCTGATCATGCACTGATCACGTGACTGATCATGCACTGATCACGTGGCTGATCATGAACTGATCACGTGGCTGATCATGCACTGATCACGTGGCTGATCATGCACTGATACCGTGACTGAGCATGGACTGATCACATGACTATCATGTAGTGATCACGTGACTTAATGGCGCTGATCATGTGACTGATCATGCACTGATCATGTTTGCTATCATACACTGATCATGTGCCTCTGGAGGCAATAAACAAAGAGCTGAGTAGGCACGAATCAAACAGTCAGCAGGCAATAATCATGGAACTCAGCTGTGAGGAATCATGCTGCTCAGCTGGCAATAATCAAGCAGCTGAGCAGGCAGGAATTACGCAGCACAGCTGGCAATTGTCAAGCAGATGACAGGCAGGAATCGTGCAGCTCAGCTGGCAATTGTCAAGCAGATGAGCAGACAGTAATCACGCAGCTCAGCAGGCCCTGATCACGTGACTGAGCATGCACTGTTCACGTGGCTGATCATACACTGATCACGTGATGATCATGCACTGATCACTTGGATATCATGCACTGATCACGTGGCTGATCATACACTGTTCACGTGTCTGACCATGCACTGATCACGTGGCTGATCATACACTGCTCACGTAACTGATCATGCACTGATCACGTGGCTATCATGCACTGATCACGTGGCTGAACATGCACTGTTCACGTGGCTGATCACACACCTGTCACGTGACATATCATGCACTGATCACGTGGCACTCATGCACTGATCACGTGGCTGATCATACTCTGCTCACGTAACTGATCATGCACACATCACGTGGCTATCATGCACTGCTCACGTGGCTCGTCATGGAATGATCACGTAGCTACCATATACTGGTCACGTGACTGATCATGCACTGATCACGTGACTGATCATGCACTGATCACGTGGCTGATCATGCACTGATCACGTGGCTGATCATGCACTGATCACGTGGCTGATCATGCACTGATCACGTGGCTGATCATGCACTGATCACGTGGCTATCATGCACTGATCACGTGGCTGATCATGCACTGATCACGTAGCTATCATGCACTGATCACGTGACTGATCATGCACTGATCACGTGGCTGATCATGCACTGATCACGTGACTGATCATGCACTGATCACGTGACTGATCATGCACTGATCACGTGGCTATCATGCACTGATCACGTGGCTGATCATGCACTGATCACGTAGCTATCATGCACTGATCACGTGACTGATCATGCACTGATCACGTGACTGATCATGCACTGATCACGTGGCTGATCATGCACTGATCACGTGACTGATCATGCACTGATCACGTGGCTGATCATGCACTGATCACGTGGCTGATCATGCACTGATCACGTGGCTATCATGCACTGATCACGTGGCTGATCATGCACTGATCACGTGACTGATCATGCACTGATCACGTGGCTATCATGCACTGATCACGTGGCTATCATGCACTGATCACGTGGCTGATCATGCACTGATCACGTGGCTATCATGCACTGATCACGTGACTGATCATGCACTGATCACGTGACTGATCATGCACTGATCACGTGACTGATCATGCACTGATCACGTGACTGATCATGCACTGATCACGTGACTGATCATGCACTGATCACGTGGCTATCATGCACTGATCACGTGGCTGATCATGCACTGATCACGTAGCTATCATGCACTGATCACGTGACTGATCATGCACTGATCACGTAACTGATCATGCACTGATCACGTGGCTGATCATGCACTGATCACGTGGCTGATCATGCACTGATCACGTGACTGATCATGCACTGATCACGTGACTGATCATGCACTGATCACGTGGCTATCATGCACTGATCACGTGGCTGATCATGCACTGATCACGTGGCTGATCATGCACTGATCACGTGACTGATCATGCACTGATCACGTGACTGATCATGCACTGATCACGTGGCTATCATGCACTGATCACGTGGCTGATCATGCACTGATCACGTAGCTATCATGCACTGTCACGTGACTGATCATGCACTGATCACGTGACTGATCATGCACTGATCACGTGGCTATCATGCACTGATCACGTGGCTGATCATGCACTGATCACGTGACTGATCATGCACTGATCACGTGACTGATCATGCACTGATCACGTGGCTATCATGCACTGATCACGTGGCTGATCATGCACTGATCACGTGGCTGATCATGCACTGATCACGTGACTGATCATGCACTGATCACGTGACTGATCATGCACTGATCACGTGGCTATCATGCACTGATCACGTGGCTGATCATGCACTGATCACGTAGCTACCATGTACTGGTCACGTGACTGATCATGCACTGATCACGTGACTGATCATGCACTGATCACGTGGCTATCATGCACTGATCACGTGACTGATCATGCACTGATCACGTCTATATCATGCACTGATCACGTGACTGATCATGCACTGATCACGTGGCTGATCATGCACTGATCACGTGACTGATCATGCACTGATCACGTGGCTGATCATGCACTGATCACGTGACTGATCATGCACTGATCACGTGACTGATCATGCACTGATCACGTGACTGATCATGCACTGATCACGTGGCTATCATGCACTGATCACGTGGCTGATCATGCAATGATCATGTAGCTACCATGTACTGTCACGTGACTGATCATACACTGATCAGGTGATGATCATGCACTGATCACGTGGCTATCATGCACTGATCACGTGGCTGATCATGCACTGATCACCACTGATCATGCACTGATCACGTGACTGATCATGCACTGATCACGTGGCTATCATGCACTGATCACGTGGCTGATCATGCACTGATCACGTGGCTGATCATGCACTGATCACGTGACTGATCATGCACTGATCACGTGACTATCATGCACTGATCACGTGGCTATCATGCACTGATCACGTGGCTGATCATGCACTGATCACGTAGCTATCATGCACTGATCACGTGACTGATCATGCACTGATCACGTGACTGATCATGCACTGATCACGTGGCTATCATGCACTGATCACGTGACTGATCATGCACTGATCACGTCTATATCATGCACTGATCACGTGACTGATCATGCACTGATCACGTGGCTGATCATGCACTGATCACGTGACTGATCATGCACTGATCACGTGGCTGATCATGCACTGATCACGTGACTGATCATGCACTGATCACGTGGCTGATCATGCACTGATCACGTGACTGATCATGCACTGATCACGTGGCTATCATGCACTGATCACGTGGCTGATCATGCACTGATCACGTAGCTACCATGCACTGATCACGTGACTGATCATGCACTGATCACGTGACTGATCATGCACTGATCACGTGGCTATCATGCACTGATCACGTGGCTGATCATGCACTGATCACGTGGCTGATCATGCACTGATCACGTGACTGATCATGCACTGATCACGTGGCTATCATGCACTGATCACGTGGCTGATCATGCACTGATCACGTGGCTGATCATGCACTGATCACGTGGCTGATCATGCACTGATCACGTGGCTGATCATGCACTGATCACGTGGCTGATCATGCACTGATCACGTGACTGATCATGCACTGATCACGTGACTGATCATGCACTGATCACGTGGCTATCATGCACTGATCACGTGGCTGATCATGCACTGATCACGTAGCTATCATGCACTGATCACGTGACTGATCATGCACTGATCACGTGATTGATCATGCACTGATCACGTGACTGATCATGCACTGATCACGTGACTGATCATGCACTGATCACGTGACTGATCATGCACTGATCACGTGGCTATCATGCACTGCTCACGTGGCTGATCATGCACTGATCACGTAGCTACCATGTACTGGTCACGTGACTGATCATGCACTGATCACGTGACTGATCATGCACTGATCACGTGGCTGATCATGCACTGATCACGTGGCTGATCATGCACTGATCACGTGACTGATCATGCACTGATCACGTGACTGATCATGCACTGATCACGTGACTGATCATGCACTGATCACTGCCTGATCATGCACTGATCACGTGACTGATCATGCACTGATCACGTGGCTATCATGCACTGATCACGTGGCTGATCATGCACTGATCACGTGGCTGATCATGCACTGATACCGTGACTGAGCATGGACTGATCACATGACTATCATGTAGTGATCACGTGACTTAATGGCGCTGATCATGTGACTGATCATGCACTGATCATGTTTGCTATCATACACTGATCATGTGCCTCTGGAGGCAATAAACAAAGAGCTGAGTAGGCACGAATCAAACAGTCAGCAGGCAATAATCATGGAACTCAGCTGTGAGGAATCATGCTGCTCAGCTGGCAATAATCAAGCAGCTGAGCAGGCAGGAATTACGCAGCACAGCTGGCAATTGTCAAGCAGATGACAGGCAGGAATCGTGCAGCTCAGCTGGCAATTGTCAAGCAGATGAGCAGACAGTAATCACGCAGCTCAGCAGGCCCTGATCACGTGACTGAGCATGCACTGTTCACGTGGCTGATCATACACTGATCACGTGATGATCATGCACTGATCACTTGGATATCATGCACTGATCACGTGGCTGATCATACACTGTTCACGTGTCTGACCATGCACTGATCACGTGGCTGATCATACACTGCTCACGTAACTGATCATGCACTGATCACGTGGCTATCATGCACTGATCACGTGGCTGAACATGCACTGTTCACGTGGCTGATCACACACCTGTCACGTGACATATCATGCACTGATCACGTGGCACTCATGCACTGATCACGTGGCTGATCATACTCTGCTCACGTAACTCATCATGCACACATCACGTGGCTATCATGCACTGCTCACGTGGCTCGTCATGGAATGATCACGTAGCTACCATATACTGGTCACGTGACTGATCATGCACTGATCACGTGACTGATCATGCACTGATCACGTGGCTATCATGCACTGATCACGTGGCTGATCATGCACTGATCACGTAGCAACCATGTACTGATCACGTGACTGATCATGCACTGATCACGTAATTGATCATGCACTGATCACGTGGCTCATCATGCACTGATCACGTGGCTGATCACACATGATCACGTGACTGATCATGCACTGATCACGTGGCTATCATGCACTGATCACGTGGCTATCCTGCACTGATCACGTGGATATCATGCACTGATCACGTGGCTGATCACACACGTATCACGTGACTGATCATGCACTGATCACGTGGCTATCATGCACTGATCACGTGGCTATCATGCACTGATCACGTGACTGATCATGCACTGATCACGTGCTATCATGCACTGATCACGTGACTGATCATGCACTGATCACGTGACTGATCATGCACTGATCACGTGACTGATCATGCACTGATCACGTGACTGATCATGCACTGATCACGTGGCTATCATGCACTGATCACGTGGCTGATCATGCACTGATCACGTAGCTATCATGCACTGATCACGTGACTGATCATGCACTGATCACGTAATTGATCATGCACTGATCACGTGGCTGATCATGCACTGATCACGTGGCTGATCATGCACTGATCACGTGACTGATCATGCACTGATCACGTGACTGATCATGCACTGATCACGTGGCTATCATGCACTGATCACGTGGCTGATCATGCACTGATCACGTGACTGATCATGCACTGATCACGTGACTGATCATGCACTGATCACGTGACTGATCATGCACTGATCACGTGGCTATCATGCACTGATCACGTGGCTGATCATGCACTGATCACGTAGCTATCATGCACTGATCACGTGACTGATCATGCACTGATCACGTAATTGATCATGCACTGATCACGTGACTGATCATGCACTGATCACGTGACTGATCATGCACTGATCACGTGACTGATCATGCACTGATCACGTGGCTATCATGCACTACTCACGTGGCTGATCATGCAATGATCATGTAGCTACCATGTACTGGTCACGTGACTGATCATACACTGATCAGGTGACTGATCATGCACTGATCACGTGGCTATCATGCACTGATCACGTGGCTGATCATGCACTGATCACGTGCCTGATCATGCACTGATCACGTGACTGATCATGCACTGATCACGTGGCTATCATGCACTGATCACGTGGCTGATCATGCACTGATCACGTGGCTGATCATGCACTGATACCGTGACTGAGCATGGACTGATCACATGACTATCATGTAGTGATCACGTGACTTAATGGCGCTGATCATGTGACTGATCATGCGCTGATCATGTTTGCTATCATACACTGATCATGTGCCTCTGGAGGCAATAAACAAAGAGCTGAGTAGGCACGAATCAAACAGTCAGCAGGCAATAATCATGGAACTCAGGTGTGAGGAATCATGCTGCTCAGCTGGCAATAATCAAGCAGCTGAGCAGGCAGGAATTACGCAGCACAGCTGGCAATTGTCAAGCAGATGACAGGCAGGAATCGTGCAGCTCAGCTGGCAATTGTCAAGCAGATGAGCAGACAGTAATCACGCAGCTCAGCAGGCCCTGATCACGTGACTGAGCATGCACTGTTCACGTGGCTGATCATACACTGATCACGTGACTGATCATGCACTGATCACGTGGCTATCATGCACTGATCACGTGGCTGATCATACACTGATCACGTGACTGATCATGCACTGATCACGTGGCTGATCATGCACTGATCACGTGGCTGATCATGCACTGATCACGTGGCTGATCATGCACTGATCACGTGGCTGATCATGCACTGATCACGTGACTGATCATGCACTGATCACGTGGCTGATCATGCACTGATCACGTGGCTATCATGCACTGATCACGTGCTGATCATGCACTGATCACGTGACTGATCATGCACTGATCACTGGCTATCATGCACTGATCACTGGCTATCATGCACTGATCACGTGGCTGATCATGCACTGATCACGTGACTGATCATGCACTGATCACGTCTATCATGCACTGATCACGTGACTGATCATGCACTGATCACGTGGATGATCATGCACTGATCATGTGACTGATCATGCACTGATCACGTGGCTATCATGCACTGATCACGTGGCTGATCATGCACTGATCACGTAGCTATCATGCACTGATCACGTGACTGATCATGCACTGATCACGTGACTGATCATGCACTGATCACGTGGCTATCATGCACTGATCACGTGGCTGATCATGCACTGATCACGTAGCTATCATGCACTGATCACGTGACTGATCATGCACTGATCACGTGACTGATCATGCACTGATCACGTGGCTATCATGCACTGATCACGTGGCTGATCATGCACTGATCACGTGACTGATCATGCACTGATCACGTGGCTATCATGCACTGATCACGTGGCTATCATGCACTGATATCATGCACTGATCACGTGGCTGATCATGCACTGATCACGTGACTGATCATGCACTGATCACGTGGCTGATCATGCACTGATCACGTGACTGATCATGCACTGATCACGTGACTGATCATGCACTGATCACGTGGCTGATCATGCACTGATCACGTGACTGATCATGCACTGATCACGTGACTGATCATGCACTGATCACGTGACTGATCATGCACTGATCACGTGGCTGATCATGCACTGATCACGTGGCTGATCATGCACTGATCACGTGACTGATCATGCACTGATCACGTGACTGATCATGCACTGATCACGTGGCTATCATGCACTGATCACGTGGCTGATCATGCACTGATCACGTGACTGATCATGCACTGATCACGTGGCTATCATGCACTGATCACGTGGCTATCATGCACTGATCACGTGGCTGATCATGCACTGATCACGTGACTGATCATGCACTGATCACGTCTGATCATGCACTGATCACGTGACTGATCATGCACTGATCACGTGGCTGATCATGCACTGATCACGTGACTGATCATGCACTGATCACGTGGCTATCATGCACTGATCACGTGGCTGATCATGCACTGATCACGTGGCTATCATGCACTGATCACGTGACTGATCATGCACTGATCACGTGGCTGATCATGCACTGATCACGTGACTGATCATGCACTGATCACGTGACTGATCATGCACTGATCACGTGACTGATCATGCACTGATCACGTGGCTATCATGCACTGATCACGTGGCTGATCATGCAATGATCACGTAGCTACCATGCACTGATCACGTGACTGATCATGCACTGATCACGTGGCTATCATGCACTGATCACGTGACTGATCATGCACTGATCACGTCTATATCATGCACTGATCACATGACTGCCCATGCACTGATCACGTGGATGATCATACACTAATCATGTGACAGATCATGCACTGATCACGTGGCTGATCATGCACTGATACCGTGACTGAGCATGGACTGATCACATGACTATCATGTAGTGATCACGTGACTTAATGGCGCTGATCATGTGACTGATCATGCGCTGATCATGTTTGCTATCATACACTGATCATGTGCCTCTGGAGGCAATAAACAAAGAGCTGAGTAGGCACGAATCAAACAGTCAGCAGGCAATAATCATGGAACTCAGCTGTGAGGAATCATGCTGCTCAGCTGGCAATAATCAAGCAGCTGAGCAGGCAGGAATTACGCAGCACAGCTGGCAATTGTCAAGCAGATGACAGGCAGGAATCGTGCAGCTCAGCTGGCAATTGTCAAGCAGATGAGCAGACAGTAATCACGCAGCTCAGCAGGCCCTGATCACGTGACTGAGCATGCACTGTTCACGTGGCTGATCATACACTGATCACGTGATTGATCATGCACTGATCACTTGGATATCATGCACTGATCACGTGGCTGATCATACACTGTTCACGTGTCTGACCATGCACTGATCACGTGGCTGATCATACACTGCTCACGTAACTGATCATGCACTGATCACGTGGCTATCATGCACTGATCACGTGGCTGAACATGCACTGTTCACGTGGCTGATCACACACCTGTCACGTGACATATCATGCACTGATCACGTGGCACTCATGCACTGATCACGTGGCTGATCATACTCTGCTCACGTAACTGATCATGCACACATCACGTGGCTATCATGCACTGCTCACGTGGCTCGTCATGGAATGATCACGTAGCTACCATATACTGGTCACGTGACTGATCATGCACAGATCACGTAAATGATCATGCACTGTTCACGTGACTGATCATGTACTGATCACGTGACTGATCATGCACTGATCACGTGGCTATCATGCTCTGCTCACGTGGCTGATCATGCAACGATCACGTAGCAACCATGTACTGGTCACGTGACTGATCATGCACTGATCACGTAATTGATCATGCACTGATCACGTGGCTCATCATGCACTGATCACGTGGCTGATCACACACGTATCACGTGACTGATCATGCACTGATCACGTGACTATCATGCACTGATCACGTGGCTATCATGCACTGATCACGTGGATATCATGCACTGATCACGTGGCTGATCACACACTATCACGTGACTGATCATGCACTGATCACGTGGCTATCATGCACTGATCACGTGGCTATCATGCACTGATATCATGCACTGATCACGTGGCTGATCATGCACTGATCACGTGACTGATCATGCACTGATCACGTGGCTGATCATGCACTGATCACGTGGCTGATCATGCACTGATCACGTGACTGATCATGCACTGATCACGTGACTGATCATGCACTGATCACGTGGCTATCATGCACTGATCACGTGGCTGATCATGCACTGATCACGTGACTGATCATGCACTGATCACGTGGCTATCATGCACTGATCACGTGGCTGATCATGCACTGATCACGTGGCTGATCATGCACTGATCAGTGGCTATCATGCACTGATCACGTGGCTGATCATGCACTGATCACGTGACTGATCATGCACTGATCACTGGCTATCATGCACTGATCACTGGCTATCATGCACTGATCACGTGGCTGATCATGCACTGATCACGTGACTGATCATGCACTGATCACGTCTATATCATGCACTGATCACGTGACTGATCATGCACTGATCACGTGGATGATCATGCACTGATCATGTGACTGATCATGCACTGATCACGTGGCTATCATGCACTGATCACGTGGCTGATCATGCACTGATCACGTAGCTATCATGCACTGATCACGTGACTGATCATGCACTGATCACGTGGCTGATCATGCACTGATCACGTGACTGATCATGCACTGATCACGTGACTGATCATGCACTGATCACGTGACTGATCATGCACTGATCACGTGGCTATCATGCACTATCACGTGGCTGATCATGCAATGATCATGTAGCTACCATGTACTGGTCACGTGACTGATCATACACCCATCAGGTGACTGATCATGCACTGATCACGTGGCTATCATGCACTGATCACGTGGCTGATCATGCACTGATCACGTGCCTGATCATGCACTGATCACGTGACTGATCATGCACTGATCACGTGGCTATCATGCACTGATCACGTGGCTGATCATGCACTGATCACGTGGCTGATCATGCACTGATACCGTGACTGAGCATGGACTGATCACATGACTATCATGTAGTGATCACGTGACTTAATGGCACTGATCATGTGACTGATCATGCACTGATCATGTTTGCTATCATACACTGATCATGTGCCTCTGGAGGCAATAAACAAAGAGCTGAGTAGGCACGAATCAAACAGTCAGCAGGCAATAATCATGGAACTCAGGTGTGAGGAATCATGCTGCTCAGCTGGCAATAATCAAGCAGCTGAGCAGGCAGGAATTACGCAGCACAGCTGGCAATTGTCAAGCAGATGAGCAGACAGTAATCACGCAGCTCAGCAGGCACTGATCACGTGACTGAGCATGCACTGATCACGTGGCTGATCATGCACTGATCACGTGACTGATCATGCACTGATCACGTGGCTGATCATGCACTGATCACGTGACTGATCATGCACTGATCACGTGACTGATCATGCACTGATCACGTGACTGATCATGCACTGATCACGTGGCTGATCATGCACTGATCACGTGGCTGATCATGCACTGATCACGTGGCTGATCATGCATGATCACGCAGCTATCATGCACTGTCACGTGACTGATCATGCACTGATCACGTGACTGATCATGCACTGATCACGTGGCTATCATGCACTATCACGTGGCTGATCATGCAATGATCATGTAGCTACCATGTACTGGTCACGTGACTGATCATGCACTGATCACGTGACTGATCATGCACTGATCACGTGGCTATCATGCACTGATCACGTGACTGATCATGCACTGATCACGTCTATATCATGCACTGATCACATGACTGATCATGCACTGATCACGTGGATGATCATACACTGATCACGTGACTGATCATGCACTGATCACGTGGCTGATCATGCACTGATCACGTGACTGATCATGCACTGATCACGTGGCTATCATGCACTGATCACGTGGCTGATCATGCACTGATCACGTGGCTGATCATGCACTGATCACGTGACTATCATGCACTGATCACGTGGCACTCATGCACTGATCACGTGGCTGATCATACACTGATCACGTAACTGATCATGCACTGATCACGTGGCTATCATGCACTGATCACGTGGCTGTCATGCAATGATCACGTAGCTACCATATACTGGTCACGTGACTGATCATGCACTGATCACGTAATGATCATGCACTGATCACGTGACTGATCATGCACTGATCACGTGACTGATCATGCACTGATCACGTGGCTATCATGCACTGATCACGTGGCTGATCATGCACTGATCACGTAGCAACCATGTACTGATCACGTGACTGATCATGCACTGATCACGTAATTGATCATGCACTGATCACGTGGCTGATCATGCACTGATCACGTGGCTGATCACACATGATCACGTGACTGATCATGCACTGATCACGTGGCTATCATGCACTGATCACGTGGCTATCATGCACTGATCACGTGGATATCATGCACTGATCACGTGGCTGATCACACACTATCACGTGACTGATCATGCACTGATCACGTGGCTATCATGCACTGATCACGTGGCTATCATGCACTGATCACGTGGCTGATCATGCAATGATCACGTAGCTACCATGCACTGATCACGTGACTGATCATGCACTGATCACGTAATTGATCATGCACTGATCACGTGACTGATCATGCACTGATCACGTGACTGATCATGCACTGATCACGTGACTGATCATGCACTGATCACGTGGCTATCATGCACTGATCACGTGGCTGATCATGCACTGATCACGTAGCTACCATGCACTGATCACGTGACTGATCATGCACTGATCACGTAATTGATCATGCACTGATCACGTGGCTGATCATGCACTGATCACGTGGCTGATCATGCACTGATCACGTGACTGATCATGCACTGATCACGTGGCTATCATGCACTGATCACGTGGCTGATCATGCACTGATCACGTGGCTGATCATGCACTGATCACATGACTGATCATGCACTGATCACGTGACTGATCATGCACTGATCACGTGGCTATCATGCACTGATCACGTGGCTGATCATGCAATGATCACGTAGCTACCATGTACTGGTCACGTGACTGATCATGCACTGATCACGTGACTGATCATGCACTGATCACGTGGCTATCATGCACTGATCACGTGGCTGATCATGCACTGATCACGTGACTGATCATGCACTGATCACGTGACTGATCATGCACTGATCACGTGGCTATCATGCACTGATCACGTGGCTGATCATGCACTGATCACGTGGCTGATCATGCACTGATCACGTGACTGATCATGCACTGATCACGTGACTGATCATGCACTGATCACGTGGCTATCATGCACTGATCACGTGGCTGATCATGCACTGATCACGTAGCTATGTACTGGTCACGTGACTGATCATGCACTGATCACGTGACTGATCATGCACTGATCACGTGGCTATCATGCACTGATCACGTGACTGATCATGCACTGATCACGTCTATATCATGCACTGATCACGTGACTGATCATGCACTGATCACGTGGCTGATCATGCACTGATCATGTGACTGATCATGCACTGATCACGTGGCTGATCATGCACTGATCACGTGACTGATCATGCACTGATCACGTGACTGATCATGCACTGATCACGTGACTGATCATGCACTGATCACGTGACTGATCATGCACTGATCACGTGGCTATCATGCACTGATCACGTGGCTGATCATGCACTGATCACGTGGCTGATCATGCACTGATACCGTGACTGAGCATGGACTGATCACATGACTATCATGTAGTGATCACGTGACTTAATGGCGCTGATCATGTGACTGATCATGCGCTGATCATGTTTGCTATCATACACTGATCATGTGCCTCTGGAGGCAATAAACAAAGAGCTGAGTAGGCACGAATCAAACAGTCAGCAGGCAATAATCATGGAACTCAGGTGAGGAATCATGCTGCTCAGCTGGCAATAATCAAGCAGCTGAGCAGGCAGGAATTACGCAGCACAGCTGGCAATTGTCAAGCAGATGACAGGCAGGAATCGTGCAGCTCAGCTGGCAATTGTCAAGCAGATGAGCAGACAGTAATCACGCAGCTCAGCAGGCCCTGATCACGTGACTGAGCATGCACTGTTCACGTGGCTGATCATACACTGATCACGTGACTGATCATGCACTGATCACGTGGCTATCATGCACTGATCACGTGGCTGATCATACACTGATCACGTGACTGATCATGCACTGATCACGTGGCTATCATGCACTGATCACGTGGCTGATCATGCACTGATCACGTGGCTGATCATGCACTGATCACGTGGCTGATCATGCACTGATCACGTGACTGATCATGCACTGATCACGTGGCTGATCATGCACTGATCACGTGGCTATCATGCACTGATCACGTGGCTGATCATGCACTGATCACGTGACTGATCATGCACTGATCACTGGCTATCATGCACTGATCACGTGGCTATCATGCACTGATCACGTGGCTGATCATGCACTGATCACGTGACTGATCATGCACTGATCACGTCTATATCATGCACTGATCACGTGACTGATCATGCACTGATCACGTGGATGATCATGCACTGATCACGTGACTGATCATGCACTGATCACGTGGCTATCATGCACTGATCACGTGGCTGATCATGCACTGATCACGTGCTATCATGCACTGATCACGTGACTGATCATGCACTGATCACGTGGCTGATCATGCACTGATCACGTGACTATCATGCACTGATCACGTGACTGATCATGCACTGATCACGTGACTGATCATGCACTGATCACGTGGCTATCATGCACTACTCACGTGGCTGATCATGCAATGATCATGTAGCTACCATGTACAGGTCACGTGACTGATCATACACCCATCAGGTGACTGATCATGCACTGATCACGTGGCTATCATGCACTGATCACGTGGCTGATCATGCACTGATCACGTGCCTGATCATGCACTGATCACGTGACTGATCATGCACTGATCACGTGGCTGATCATGACTGATCACGTGGCTGATCATGCACTGATCACGTGGCTGATCATGCACTGATACCGTGACTGAGCATGGACTGATCACATGACTATCATGTAGTGATCACGTGACTTAATGGCGCTGATCATGTGACTGATCATGCGCTGATCATGTTTGCTATCATACACTGATCATGTGCCTCTGGAGGCAATAAACAAAGAGCTGAGTAGGCACGAATCAAACAGTCAGCAGGCAATAATCATGGAACTCAGCTGTGAGGAATCATGCTGCTCAGCTGGCAATAATCAAGCAGCTGAGCAGGCAGGAATTACGCAGCACAGCTGGCAATTGTCAAGCAGATGACAGGCAGGAATCGTGCAGCTCAGCTGGCAATTGTCAAGCAGATGAGCAGACAGTAATCACGCAGCTCAGCAGGCCCAGATCACGTGACTGAGCATGCACTGTTCACGTGGCTGATCATACACTGATCACGTGACTGATCATGCACTGATCACGTGGCTATCATGCACTGATCACGTGGCTGATCATACACTGTTCACGTGTCTGACCATGCACTGATCACGTGGCTGATCATACACTGCTCACGTAACTGATCATGCACTGATCACGTGGCTGATCATGCACTGATCACGTGGCTGATCATGCACTGATCACGTGGCTGATCATGCACTGATCACGTGACTGATCATGCACTGATCACTGGCTATCATGCACTGATCACTGGCTATCATGCACTGATCACGTGGCTGATCATACACTGATCACGTGACTGATCATGCACTGATCACGTGGCTATCATGCACTGCTCACGTGGCTGATCATGCAATGATCACGTAGCTACCATGTACTGGTCACGTGACTGATCATGCACTGATCACGTAATTGATCATGCACTGATCACGTGGCTGATCATGCACTGATCACGTGACTGATCATGCACTGATCACGTGACTGATCATGCACTGATCACGTGGCTGATCATGCACTGATCACGTGGCTGATCATGCACTGATCACGTGACTGATCATGCACTGATCACGTGACTGATCATGCACTGATCACGTGGCTATCATGCACTGATCACGTGGCTGATCATGCACTGATCACGTGACTGATCATGCACTGATCACGTGACTGATCATGCACTGATCACGTGGCTATCATGCACTGATCACGTGGATATCATGCACTGATCACGTGGCTGATCATGCACTGATCACGTGACTGATCATGCACTGATCACGTGGCTATCATGCACTGATCACGTGGCTGATCATGCACTGATCACGTGGCTGATCATGCACTGATCACGTGGCTGATCATGCACTGATCACGTGCTGATCATGCACTGATCACGTGGCTATCATGCACTGATCACGTGGCTGATCATGCACTGATCACGTAGCTATCATGCACTGATCACGTGACTGATCATGCACTGATCACGTGACTGATCATGCACTGATCACGTGACTGATCATGCACTGATCACGTGACTGATCATGCACTGATCACGTGGCTATCATGCACTGATCACGTGGCTGATCATGCACTGATCACGTAGCTATCATGCACTGATCACGTGACTGATCATGCACTGATCACGTAATTGATCATGCACTGATCACGTGACTGATCATGCACTGATCACGTGGCTGATCATGCACTGATCACGTGACTGATCATGCACTGATCACGTGGCTATCATGCACTGATCACGTGGCTGATCATGCACTGATCACGTGACTGATCATGCACTGATCACGTGACTGATCATGCACTGATCACGTGGATATCATGCACTGATCACGTGGCTGATCATGCACTGATCACGTGTCTGATCATGCACTGATCACGTGGCTGATCATGCACTGATCACGTAACTGATCATGCACTGATCACGTGGCTATCATGCACTGATCACGTGGCTGATCATGCACTGATCACGTGGCTGATCACACACTGTCACGTGACTGATCATGCACTGATCACGTGGCACTCATGCACTGATCACGTGGCTGATCATGCACTGATCACGTGACTGATCATGCACTGATCACGTGGCTATCATGCACTGATCACGTGGCTGATCATGCACTGATCACGTAGCTACCATATACTGATCACGTGACTGATCATGCACTGATCACGTAACTGATCATGCACTGATCACGTGACTGATCATGCACTGATCACGTGGCTGATCATGCACTGATCACGTGGCTATCATGCACTGATCACGTGGCTATCATGCACTGATCACGTGGCTGATCATGCACTGATCACGTAGCAATCATGCACTGATCACGTGACTGATCATGCACTGATCACGTAATTGATCATGCACTGATCACGTGACTGATCATGCACTGATCACGTGGCTGATCACACACTGATCACGTGACTGATCATGCACTGATCACGTGGCTGATCATGCACTGATCACGTGGCTGATCATGCACTGATCACGTGGCTATCATGCACTGATCACGTGGCTGATCATGCACTGATCACGTAGCTATCATGCACTGATCACGTGACTGATCATGCACTGATCACGTAACTGATCATGCACTGATCACGTGGCTGATCATGCACTGATCACGTGGCTATCATGCACTGATCACGTGGCTGATCATGCACTGATCATGCAGCTATCATGCACTGATCACGTGACTGATCATGCACTGATCACGTGACTGATCATGCACTGATCACGTGGCTATCATGCACTGATCACGTGGCTGATCATGCACTGATCACGTGGCTATCATGCACTGATCACGTGACTGATCATGCACTGATCACGTGGCTGATCATGCACTGATCACGTGACTGATCATGCACTGATCACGTGACTGATCATGCACTGATCACGTGGCTATCATGCACTGATCACGTGGCTGATCATGCACTGATCACGTGGCTGATCATGCACTGATCACGTGACTGATCATGCACTGATCACGTGACTGATCATGCACTGATCACGTGGCTATCATGCACTGATCACGTGGCTGATCATGCACTGATCACGTGACTGATCATGCACTGATCACGTGACTGATCATGCACTGATCACGTACTGATCATGCACTGATCACGTGATGATCATGCACTGATCACGTGGCTGATCATGCACTGATCACGTGGCTGATCATGCACTGATCACGTGGCTGATCATGCACTGATACCGTGACTGAGCATGGACTGATCACATGACTATCATGTAGTGATCACGTGACTTAATGGCGCTGATCATGTGACTGATCATGCGCTGATCATGTTTGCTATCATACACTGATCATGTGCCTCTGGAGGCAATAAACAAAGAGCTGAGTAGGCACGAATCAAACAGTCAGCAGGCAATAATCATGGAACTCAGCTGTGAGGAATCATGCTGCTCAGCTGGCAATAATCAAGCAGCTGAGCAGGCAGGAATTACGCAGCACAGCTGGCAATTGTCAAGCAGATGACAGGCAGGAATCGTGCAGCTCAGCTGGCAATTGTCAAGCAGATGAGCAGACAGTAATCACGCAGCTCAGCAGGCCCTGATCACGTGACTGAGCATGCACTGTTCACGTGGCTGATCATACACTGATCACGTGATTGATCATGCACTGATCACTTGGATATCATGCACTGATCACGTGGCTGATCATACACTGTTCACGTGTCTGACCATGCACTGATCACGTGGCTGATCATACACTGCTCACGTAACTGATCATGCACTGATCACGTGGCTGATCATGCACTGATCACGTGGCTGATCATGCACTGATCACGTGGCTATCATGCACTGATCACGTGACTGATCATGCACTGATCACGTGGCTGATCATGCACTGATCACGTGGCTGATCATGCACTGATCACGTGGCTATCATGCACTGATCACGTGGCTGATCATGCAATGATCACGTAGCTACCATGCACTGATCACGTGACTGATCATGCACTGATCACGTGACTGATCATGCACTGATCACGTGGCTATCATGCACTGATCACGTGGCTGATCATGCACTGATCACGTGGCTATCATGCACTGATCACGTGACTGATCATGCACTGATCACGTGGCTGATCATGCACTGATCACGTGACTGATCATGCACTGATCACGTGACTGATCATGCACTGATCACGTGGCTATCATGCACTGATCACGTGGCTGATCATGCACTGATCACGTGACTGATCATGCACTGATCACGTGACTGATCATGCACTGATCACGTGACTGATCATGCACTGATCACGTGGCTATCATGCACTGATCACGTGGCTGATCATGCACTGATCACGTGACTGATCATGCACTGATCACGTGACTGATCATGCACTGATCACGTACTGATCATGCACTGATCACGTGGATGATCATGCACTGATCACGTGGCTGATCATGCACTGATCACGTGGCTGATCATGCACTGATCACGTGGCTGATCATGCACTGATACCGTGACTGAGCATGGACTGATCACATGACTATCATGTAGTGATCACGTGACTTAATGGCGCTGATCATGTGACTGATCATGCGCTGATCATGTTTGCTATCATACACTGATCATGTGCCTCTGGAGGCAATAAACAAAGAGCTGAGTAGGCACGAATCAAACAGTCAGCAGGCAATAATCATGGAACTCAGCTGTGAGGAATCATGCTGCTCAGCTGGCAATAATCAAGCAGCTGAGCAGGCAGGAATTACGCAGCACAGCTGGCAATTGTCAAGCAGATGACAGGCAGGAATCATGCAGCTCAGCTGGCAATTGTCAAGCAGATGAGCAGACAGTAATCACGCAGCTCAGCAGGCCCTGATCACGTGACTGAGCATGCACTGTTCACGTGGCTGATCATACACTGATCACGTGATTGATCATGCACTGATCACTTGGATATCATGCACTGATCACGTGGCTGATCATACACTGTTCACGTGTCTGACCATGCACTGATCACGTGGCTGATCATACACTGCTCACGTAACTGATCATGCACTGATCACGTGGCTGATCATGCACTGATCACGTGGCTGATCATGCACTGATCACGTGGCTATCATGCACTGTCACGTGACTGATCATGCACTGATCACGTGGCTGATCATGCACTGATCACGTGGCTGATCATGCACTGATCACGTGACTGATCATGCACTGATCACGTGGCTGATCATGCACTGATCACGTGTCTGATCATGCACTGATCACGTGGCTGATCATGCACTGATCACGTGACTGATCATGCACTGATCACGTGGCTATCATGCACTGATCACGTGGCTGATCATGCACTGATCACGTGGCTGATCACACACTGTCACGTGACTATCATGCACTGATCACGTGGCACTCATGCACTGATCACGTGGCTGATCATACACTGATCACGTAACTGATCATGCACTGATCACGTGGCTATCATGCACTGATCACGTGGCTGTCATGCAATGATCACGTAGCTACCATATACTGATCACGTGACTGATCATGCACTGATCACGTGAATGATCATGCACTGATCACGTGACTGATCATGCACTGATCACGTGACTGATCATGCACTGATCACGTGGCTATCATGCACTGATCACGTGGCTGATCATGCACTGATCACGTAGCAACCATGTACTGATCACGTGACTGATCATGCACTGATCACGTAATTGATCATGCACTGATCACGTGGCTGATCATGCACTGATCACGTGGCTGATCACACATGATCACGTGACTGATCATGCACTGATCACGTGGCTGATCATGCACTGATCACGTGGCTATCATGCACTGATCACGTGGCTATCATGCACTGATCACGTGGCTGATCATGCACTGATCACGTAGCTATCATGCACTGATCACGTGACTGATCATGCACTGATCACGTGACTGATCATGCACTGATCACGTGGCTGATCATGCACTGATCACGTGGCTGATCACACACGATCACGTGACTGATCATGCACTGATCACGTGACTGATCATGCACTGATCACGTGGCTATCATGCACTGATCACGTGGCTATCATGCACTGATCACGTGGCTGATCATCACACTGATCACGTGACTGATCATGCACTGATCACGTGGCTATCATGCACTGATCACGTGGCTATCATGCACTGATCACGTGGCTGATCATGCACTGATCACGCAGCTATCATGCACTGGTCACATGACTGATCATGCACTGATCACGTGACTGATCATGCACTGATCACGTGGCTTATCATGCACTGATCATGTGACTGATCATGTGCTGATCATGTTTGCTGTCATACACTGATCATGTGCCTCTGGAGGCAATGAACAAAGAGCTGAGTAGGCAGGAATCAGTCAGCAGGCAATAATCATGGAACTCAGCTGTGAGAAATCATGCTGCTCAGCTGGCAATAATCAAGCAGCTGAGCAGGCAGGAATTATGCAGCACAGCTGGCAATTGTCAAGCAGATGACAGGCAGGAATCGTGCAGCTCAGCTGGCAATTGTCAAGCAGATGAGCAGACAGTAATCACGCAGCTCAGCAGGCCCTGATCACGTGACTGAGCATGCACTGTTCACGTGGCTGATCATACACTGATCACGTGACTGATCATGCACTGATCACGTGATTGTCATGCACTGATCACGTGGCTGATCATGCACTGATCACGTGGCTGATCATGCACTGATCACGTGACTGATCATGCACTGATCACGTGGCTATCATGCACTGATCACGTGGCTGATCATGCACTGATCACGGGACTGATCATGCACTGATCACGGGCTATCATGCACTGACACATGACTGATCATGCACTGATCACGTGATGATCATGCACTGATCACGTGACTGATCATGCACTGATCACGTGACTGATCATGCACTGATCACGTGGCTGATCATGCACTGATCACGTGGCTGATCATGCACTGATCACGTGGCATCATGCACTGATCACGTGGCTGATCATGCACTGATCACGTGACTGATCATGCACTGATCACGTGGCTATCATGCACTGATCACGTGGCTGTCATGCATGATCACGTAGCTACCATGCACTGATCACGTGACTGATCATGCACTGATCACGTGACTGATCATGCACTGATCACGTGACTGATCATGCACTGATCACGTGGCTATCATGCACTGATCACGTGGCTGATCATGCACTGATCACGTAGCAACATGTACTGGTCACGTGACTGATCATGCACTGATCACGTAATTGATCATGCACTGATCACGTGGCTGATCATGCACTGATCACGTGGCTGATCACACATGATCACGTGACTGATCATGCACTGATCACGTGGCTATCATGCACTGATCACGTGGCTGTCATGCACTGATCACGTGGATATCATGCACTGATCACGTGGCTGATCACACACGATCACATGACTGATCATGCACTGATCACGTGGCTATCATGCACTGATCACGTGGCTATCATGCACTGATCACGTGGCTGATCATGCACTGATCACGTAGCTACCATGCACTGATCACGTGACTGATCATGCACTGATCACGTGATTGATCATGCACTGATCACGTGGCTGATCATGCACTGATCACGTGGCTGATCATGCACTGATCACGTGACTGATCATGCACTGATCACGTGACTGATCATGCACTGATCACGTGGCTATCATGCACTGATCACGTGGCTGATCATGCACTGATCACGTGACTGATCATGCACTGATCACGTGGCTGATCATGCACTGATCACGTGACTGATCATGCACTGATCACGTGTCTGATCATGCACTGATCACGTGGCTATCATGCACTGATCACGTGGCTGATCATATGATCATCACGCAGCTATCATGCACTGATCACGTGACTGATCATGCACTGATCACGTGACTGATCATGCACTGATCACGTGGCTATCATGCACTGATCACGTGGCTGATCATGCACTGATCACGTAGCTATCATGCACTGATCACGTGACTGATCATGCACTGATCAGTGACTGATCATGCACTGATCACGTGACTGATCATGCACTGATCACGTGGCTGATCATGCACTGATCACGTGGCTGATCATGCACTGATCACGTGACTGATCATGCACTGATCACGTGACTGATCATGCACTGATCACGTGGCTATCATGCACTGATCACGTGGCTGATCATGCACTGATCACGTGCCTGATCATGCACTGATCACATGACTGATCATGCACTGATCACGTGACTGATCATGCACTGATCACGTGGCTATCATGCACTACTCACGTGGCTGATCATGCAATGATCATGTAGCTACCATGTACTGGTCACGTGACTGATCATACACCCATCAGGTGACTGATCATGCACTGATCACGTGGCTGATCATGCACTGATCACGTGACTGATCATGCACTGATCACGTGACTGATCATGCACTGATCACATGGCTATCATGCACTGATCACGTGGCTGATCATGCACTGATCACGTGGCTGATCATGCACTGATACCGTGACTGAGCATGGACTGATCACATGACTATCATGTAGTGATCACGTGACTTAATGGCGCTGATCATGTGACTGATCATGCGCTGATCATGTTTGCTATCATACACTGATCATGTGCCTCTGGAGGCAATAAACAAAGAGCTGAGTAGGCACGAATCAAACAGTCAGCAGGCAATAATCATGGAACTCAGCTGTGAGGAATCATGCTGCTCAGCTGGCAATAATCAAGCAGCTGAGCAGGCAGGAATTACGCAGCACAGCTGGCAATTGTCAAGCAGATGACAGGCAGGAATCGTGCAGCTCAGCTGGCAATTGTCAAGCAGATGAGCAGACAGTAATCACGCAGCTCAGCAGGCCCTGATCACGTGACTGAGCATGCACTGTTCACGTGGCTGATCATACACTGATCACGTGATTGATCATGCACTGATCACTTGGATATCATGCACTGATCACGTGGCTGATCATACACTGTTCACGTGTCTGACCATGCACTGATCACGTGGCTGATCATGCACTGATCACGTGGCTGATCATGCACTGATCACGTGGCTATCATGCACTGATCACGTGGCTGATCATGCACTGATCACGTGGCTATCATGCACTGATCACGTGACTGATCATGCACTGATCACGTGGCTGATCATGCACTGATCATTGATCACGTGGCTATCATGCACTGATCACGTGGCTATCATGCACTGATCACGTGGCTGATCATGCACTGATCACGTGACTGATCATGCACTGATCACGTGGCTATCATGCACTGATCACGTGGCTGATCATGCACTGATATCATGCACTGATCACGTGGCTGATCATGCACTGATCACGTGACTGATCATGCACTGATCACGTGGCTATCATGCACTGATCACGTGGCTGATCATGCACTGATCACGTAGCTACCATGCACTGATCACGTGACTGATCATGCACTGATCACGTGGCTGATCATGCACTGATCACGTGACTGATCATGCACTGATCACGTGGCTGATCATGCACTGATCACGCAGCTATCATGCACTGATCACGTGACTGATCATGCACTGATCACGTGGCTGATCATGCACTGATCACGTGACTGATCATGCACTGATCACGTGGCTTATCATGCACTGATCATGTGACTGATCATGTGCTGATCATGTTTGGTATCATACACTGATCATGTGCCTCTGGAGGCAATGAACAAAGAGCTGAGTAGGCACGAATCAGTAGGCAATAATCATGGAACTCAGCTCTGAGAAATCATGCTGCTCAGCTGGCAATAATCAAGTGATGAGCAGGCAGGAATTATGCAGCACAGCTGGCAATTGTCAAGCAGATGACAGGCAGGAATCGTGCAGCTCAGCTGGCAATTGTCAAGCAGATGAGCAGACAGTAATCACGCAGCTCAGCAGGCCCTGATCACGTGACTGAGCATGCACTGTTCACGTGGCTGATCATACACTGATCACGTGACTGATCATGCACTGATCACGTGGCTATCATGCACTGATCACGTGACTGATCATGCACTGATCACGTAATTGTCATGCACTGATCACGTGGCTATCATGCACTGATCACGTGGCTGATCATGCACTGATCACGTGACTGATCATGCACTGATCACGTGGCTATCATGCACTGATCACGTGGCTGATCATGCACTGATCACGTAGCTACATATACTGATCACGTGACTGATCATGCACTGATCACGTGGCTGATCATGCACTGATCACGTGACTGATCATGCACTGATCACGTGACTGATCATGCACTGATCACGTGGCTATCATGCACTGATCACGTGGCTGATCATGCACTGATCACGTAGCTACCATGCACTGATCACGTGACTGATCATGCACTGATCACGTAATTGATCATGCACTGATCACGTGGCTGATCATGCACTGATCACGTGACTGATCATGCACTGATCACGTGACTGATCATGCACTGATCACGTGGCTATCATGCACTGATCACGTGGCTGATCATGCACTGATCACGTGACTGATCATGCACTGATCACGTGGCTGATCATGCACTGATCACGTGGCTATCATGCACTGATCACGTGGCTGATCATGCAATGATCACGTAGCTACCATGTACTGGTCACGTGACTGATCATGCACTGATCACGTAACTGATCATGCACTGATCACGTGGCTGATCATGCACTGATCACGTGGCTGATCATGCACTGATCACGTGACTGATCATGCACTGATCACGTGACTGATCATGCACTGATCACGTGGCTATCATGCACTGATCACGTGGCTGATCATGCACTGATCACGTGGCTGATCATGCACTGATCACGTGGCTGATCATGCACTGATCACGTGACTGATCATGCACTGATCACGTGGCTATCATGCACTGCTCACGTGGCTGATCATGCATGATCACGCAGCTACCATGTACTGGTCACATGACTGATCATGCACTGATCACGTGACTGATCATGCAGTGATCACGTGGCTATCATGCACTACTCACGTGGCTGATCATGCAATGATCATGTAGCTACCATGTACAGGTCACGTGAATGATCATACACCCATCAGGTGACTGATCATGCACTGATCACGTGGCTATCATGCACTGATCACGAGACTGATCATGCACTGATCACGTCTATATCATGCACTGATCACATGACTGCCCATGCACTGATCACGTGGATGATCATACACTAATCATGTGACAGATCATGCACTGATCACGTGGCTGATCATGCACTGATACCGTGACTGAGCATGGACTGATCACATGACTATCATGTAGTGATCACGTGACTTAATGGCGCTGATCATGTGACTGATCATGCGCTGATCATGTTTGCTATCATACACTGATCATGTGCCTCTGGAGGCAATAAACAAAGAGCTGAGTAGGCACGAATCAAACAGTCAGCAGGCAATAATCATGGAACTCAGGTGTGAGGAATCATGCTGCTCAGCTGGCAATAATCAAGCAGCTGAGCAGGCAGGAATTACGCAGCACAGCTGGCAATTGTCAAGCAGATGACAGGCAGGAATCGTGCAGCTCAGCTGGCAATTGTCAAGCAGATGAGCAGACAGTAATCACGCAGCTCAGCAGGCCCAGATCACGTGACTGAGCATGCACTGTTCACGTGGCTGATCATACACTGATCACGTGATTGATCATGCACTGATCACTTGGATATCATGCACTGATCACGTGGCTGATCATACACTGTTCACGTGGCTGATCATGCACTGATCACGTGACTATCATGCACTGATCACGTGGCATCATGCACTGATCACGTGGCTGATCATACACTGATCACGTAACTGATCATGCACTGATCACGTGGCTATCATGCACTGCTCACGTGGCTCGTCATGCAATGATCACGTAGCTACCATATACTGATCACGTGACTGATCATGCACTGATCACGTAAATGATCATGCACTGATCACGTGACTGATCATGCACTGATCACGTGACTGATCATGCACTGATCACGTGGCTATCATGCACTGCTCACGTGGCTGATCATGCAATGATCACGTAGCAACCATGTACTGGTCACGTGACTGATCATGCACTGATCACGTAATTGATCATGCACTGATCACGTGGCTGATCATGCACTGATCACGTAACTGATCATGCACTGATCACGTGGATATCATGCACTGATCACGTGGCTATCATGCACTGATCACGTGGATATCATGCGCTGATCACGTGGCTGATCACACATGTCACATGACTGATCATGCACTGATCACGTGGCTATCATGCACTGATCACGTGGCTATCATGCACTGATCACGTGGCTGATCATGCAATGATCACGTAGCTACCATGTACTGGTCACGTGACTGATCATGCACTGATCACGTGATTGATCATGCACTGATCACGTGGCTGATCATGCACTGATCACGTGGCTGATCACACACTCACGTGACTGATCATGCACTGATCACGTGACTGATCATGCACTGATCACGTGGCTATCATGCACTGATCACGTGATGATCATGCACTGATCACGTGGCTGATCATGCACTGATCACGTGACTGATCATGCACTGATCACGTGACTGATCATGCACTGATCACGTGGCTGATCATGCACTGATCACGCAGCTATCATGCACTGATCACGTGACTGATCATGCACTGATCACGTAATTGATCATGCACTGATCACGTGGCTGATCACACACTATCACGTGACTGATCATGCACTGATCACGTGACTGATCATGCACTGATCACGTGACTGATCATGCACTGATCACGTGGCTGATCATGCACTGATCACGTAGCTACCATGTACTGATCACGTGATGATCATGCACTGATCACGTGACTGATCATGCACTGATCACGTGGCTATCATGCACTGATCACGTGACTGATCATGCACTGATCACGTCTATATCATGCACTGATCACGTGACTGATCATGCACTGATCACGTGGCTGATCATGCACTGATCACGTGACTGATCATGCACTGATCACGTGACTGATCATGCACTGATCACGTGACTGATCATGCACTGATCACGTGGCTATCATGCACTGATCACGTGGCTGATCATGCACTGATCACGTGACTGATCATGCACTGATCAATGACTGATCATGCACTGATCACGTGACTGATCATGCACTGATCACGTGACTGATCATGCACTGATCACGTAGCTATCATGTGCTGTCACGTGACTGATCATGCACTGATCACGTGACTGATCATGCACTGATCACGTGGCTATCATGCACTGATCACGTGGCTGATCATGCACTGATCACGTGGCTGATCATGCACTGATCACGTGGCTGATCATGCACTGATCACGTGACTGATCATGCACTGATCACGTGGCTATCATGCACTGATCACGTGGCTGATCATGCACTGATCACGTGACTGATCATGCACTGATCACGTGGCTGATCATGCACTGATCACGTGGCTGATCATGCACTGATCACGTGTCTGATCATGCACTGATCACGTGGCTGATCATGCACTGATCACGTGACTGATCATGCACTGATCACGTGGCTATCATGCACTACTCACGTGGCTGATCATGCAATGATCATGTAGCTACCATGTACAGGTCACGTGAATGATCATACACCCATCAGGTGACTGATCATGCACTGATCACGTGGCTATCATGCACTGATCACGTGACTGATCATGCACTGATCACGTCTATATCATGCACTGATCACATGACTGCCCATGCACTGATCACGTGGATGATCATACACTAATCATGTGACAGATCATGCACTGATCACGTGGCTGATCATGCACTGATACCGTGACTGAGCATGGACTGATCACATGACTATCATGTAGTGATCACGTGACTTAATGGCGCTGATCATGTGACTGATCATGCGCTGATCATGTTTGCTATCATACACTGATCATGTGCCTCTGGAGGCAATAAACAAAGAGCTGAGTAGGCACGAATCAAACAGTCAGCAGGCAATAATCATGGAACTCAGCTGTGAGGAATCATGCTGCTCAGCTGGCAATAATCAAGCAGCTGAGCAGGCAGGAATTACGCAGCACAGCTGGCAATTGTCAAGCAGATGACAGGCAGGAATCGTGCAGCTCAGCTGGCAATTGTCAAGCAGATGAGCAGACAGTAATCACGCAGCTCAGCAGGCCCTGATCACGTGACTGAGCATGCACTGTTCACGTGGCTGATCATACACTGATCACGTGATGATCATGCACTGATCACTTGGATATCATGCACTGATCACGTGGCTGATCATACACTGATCACGTGTCTGATCATGCACTGATCACGTGGCTGATCATGCACTGCTCACGTGGCTGATCATGCACTGATCACGTGGCTATCATGCACTGATCACGTGACTGATCATGCACTGATCACGTGGCTGATCATGCACTGATCACGTGACTGATCATGCACTGATCACGTGACTGATCATGCACTGATCACGTGGCTATCATGCACTGCTCACGTGGCTGATCATGCACGATCACGTAGCTATCATGCACTGGTCACGTGACTGATCATGCACTGATCACGTAACTGATCATGCACTGATCACGTGGCTGATCATGCACTGATCACGTGGCTGATCATGCACTGATCACGTGGATGATCATGCACTGATCACGTGACTGATCATGCACTGATCACGTGGCTATCATGCACTGATCACGTGGCTGATCATGCACTGATCACGTAGCTACCATGTACTGATCACGTGACTGATCATGCACTGATCACGTAATTGATCATGCACTGATCACGTGGCTGATCATGCACTGATCACGTGGCTGATCATGCACTGATCACGTGACTGATCATGCACTGATCACGTGACTGATCATGCACTGATCACGTGACTGATCATGCACTGATCACGTGGCTGATCATGCACTGATCACGTGGCTATCATGCACTGATCACGTGGCTGATCATGCACTGATCACGCAGCTACCATGTACTGGTCACATGACTGATCATGCACTGATCACGTGACTGATCATGCACTGATCACGTGGCTATCATGCACTGATCACGTGGCTGATCATGCACTGATCATGTAGCTACCATGTACTGTCACGTGACTGATCATGCACTGATCACGTGACTGATCATGCACTGATCACGTGGCTATCATGCACTGATCACGTGGCTGATCATACACTGCCACATGACTGATCATGCACTGATCACGTGGCTATCATGCACTGATCACGTGGCTGATCATGCACTGATCACTAGCTACCATGCACTGATCACGTGACTGATCATGCACTGATCACGTGACTGATCATGCACTGATCACGTGACTGATCATGCACTGATCACGTGACTGATCATGCACTGATCACGTGACTGATCATGCACTGATCACGTGGCTATCATGCACTGATCACGTGGCTGATCATGCACTGATCACGTGACTGATCATGCACTGATCACGTCTATATCATGCACTGATCACGTGACTGATCATGCACTGATCACGTGGCTGATCATGCACTGATCACGTGACTGATCATGCACTGATCACGTGGCTATCATGCACTGATCACGTGGCTGATCATGCACTGATCACGTGGCTATCATGCACTGATCACGTGACTGATCATGCACTGATCACGTGACTGATCATGCACTGATCACGTGGCTGATCATGCACTGATCACGTGACTGATCATGCACTGATCACGTGGCTGATCATGCACTGATCACGTGGCTATCATGCACTGATCACGTGGCTGATCATGCACTGATCACGTGCTATCATGCACTGATCACGTGACTGATCATGCACTGATCACGTGGCTATCATGCACTGATCACGTGGCTGATCATGCACTGATCACGTGGCTATCATGCACTGATCACGTGGCTGATCATGCACTGATCACGTGACTGATCATGCACTGATCACGTGACTGATCATGCACTGATCACGTGGCTATCATGCACTGATCACGTGGCTGATCATGCACTGATCACGTGCCTGATCATGCACTGATCACATGACTGATCATGCACTGATCACGTGACTGATCATGCACTGATCACGTGGCTATCATGCACTACTCACGTGGCTGATCATGCAATGATCATGTAGCTACCATGTACAGGTCACGTGACTGATCATACACCCATCAGGTGACTGATCATGCACTGATCACGTGGCTGATCATGCACTGATCACGTGACTGATCATGCACTGATCACGTGACTGATCATGCACTGATCACGTGGCTATCATGCACTGATCACGTGGCTGATCATGCACTGATCACGTGGCTGATCATGCACTGATACCGTGACTGAGCATGGACTGATCACATGACTATCATGTAGTGATCACGTGACTTAATGGCGCTGATCATGTGACTGATCATGCGCTGATCATGTTTGCTATCATACACTGATCATGTGCCTCTGGAGGCAATAAACAAAGAGCTGAGTAGGCACGAATCAAACAGTCAGCAGGCAATAATCATGGAACTCAGGTGTGAGGAATCATGCTGCTCAGCTGGCAATAATCAAGCAGCTGAGCAGGCAGGAATTACGCAGCACAGCTGGCAATTGTCAAGCAGATGACAGGCAGGAATCGTGCAGCTCAGCTGGCAATTGTCAAGCAGATGAGCAGACAGTAATCACGCAGCTCAGCAGGCCCTGATCACGTGACTGAGCATGCACTGTTCACGTGGCTGATCATACACTGATCACGTGATGATCATGCACTGATCACTTGGATATCATGCACTGATCACGTGGCTGATCATACACTGTTCACGTGTCTGACCATGCACTGATCACGTGGCTGATCATACACTGCTCACGTAACTGATCATGCACTGATCACGTGGCTATCATGCACTGATCACGTGGCTGAACATGCACTGTTCACGTGGCTGATCACACACCTGTCACGTGACATATCATGCACTGATCACGTGGCACTCATGCACTGATCACGTGGCTGATCATACTCTGCTCACGTAACTGATCATGCACACATCACGTGGCTATCATGCACTGCTCACGTGGCTCGTCATGGAATGATCACGTAGCTACCATATACTGGTCACGTGACTGATCATGCACAGATCACGTAAATGATCATGCACTGTTCACGTGACTGATCATGTACTGATCACGTGACTGATCATGCACTGATCACGTGGCTATCATGCACTGCTCACGTGGCTGATCATGCAACGATCACGTAGCAACCATGTACTGGTCACGTGACTGATCATGCACTGATCACGTGGCTGATCATGCACTGATCACGTGGCTGATCACACATGATCACGTGACTGATCATGCACTGATCACGTGGCTCATGCACTGATCACGTGGCTATCATGCACTGATCACGTGGATATCATGCACTGATCACGTGGCTGATCACACACGATCACGTGACTGATCATGCACTGATCACGTGGCTATCATGCACTGATCACGTGGCTATCATGCACTGATCACGTGGCTGATCATGCAATGATCACGTACTACCATGCACTGGTCACGTGACTGATCATGCACTGATCACGTAATTGATCATGCACTGATCACGTGGCTGATCATGCACTGATCACGTGGCTGATCACACTGATCACGTGACTGATCATGCACTGATCACGTGACTGATCATGCACTGATCACGTGGCTATCATGCACTGATCACGTGGCTATCATGCACTGATCACGTGGCTGATCATGCACTGATCACGTGACTGATCATGCACTGATCACGTGACTGATCATGCACTGATCACGTGACTGATCATGCACTGATCACGTGGCTATCATGCACTGATCACGTGGCTGATCATGCACTGATCACGTAGCTATCATGCACTGATCACGTGACTGATCATGCACTGATCACGTGACTGATCATGCACTGATCACGTGACTGATCATGCACTGATCACGTGACTGATCATGCACTGATCACGTGACTGATCATGCACTGATCACGTGGCTATCATGCACTGATCACGTGGCTGATCATGCAATGATCACGCAGCTACCATGCACTGATCACATGACTGATCATGCACTGATCACATAATTGATCATGCACTGATCACGTGGCTTATCATGCACTGATCACGTGACTGATCATGTGCTGATCATGTTGGTGTCATACACTGATCATGTGCCTCTGGAGGCAATGAACAAAGAGCTGAGTAGGCAGGAATCAGTCAGCAGGCAATAATCATGGAACTCAGCTCTGAGGAATCATGCTGCTCAGCTGGCAATAATCAAGCAGATGAGCAGGCAGGAATTACGCAGCACAGCTGGCAATTGTCAAGCAGATGACAGGCAGGAATCGTGCAGCTCAGCTGGCAATTGTCAAGCAGATGAGCAGACAGTAATCACGCAGCTCAGCAGGCCCTGATCACGTGACTGAGCATGCACTGTTCACGTGGCTGATCACACACTGATCACGTGACTGATCATGCACTGATCACGTGACTGATCATGCACTGATCACGTGGCTATCATGCACTGATCACGTGGCTGATCATGCACTGATCACGGGACTGATCATGCACTGATCACGGGCTATCATGCACTGACACATGACTCCATATGCACTGATCACGTGGATGATCATGCACTGATCACGTGACTGATCATGCACTGATCACGTGACTGATCATGCACTGATCACGTGGCTGATCATGCACTGATCACGTGGCTATCATGCACTGCTCACGTGGCTGATCATGCAATGATCACGTAGCTACCATGTACTGGTCACGTGACTGATCATGCACTGATCACGTAATTGATCATGCACTGATCACGTGGCTGATCATGCACTGATCACGTGGCTGATCATGCACTGATCACGTGACTGATCATGCACTGATCACGTGACTGATCATGCACTGATCACGTGGCTATCATGCACTGATCACGTGGCTGATCATGCACTGATCACGTGACTGATCATGCACTGATCACGTGGCTGATCATGCACTGATCACGTGACTGATCATGCACTGATCACGTGTCTGATCATGCACTGATCACGTGGCTATCATGCACTGATCACGTGGCTGATCATGCATGATCACGCAGCTACCATGTACTGGTCACATGACTGATCATGCACTGATCACGTGACTGATCATGCACTGATCACGTGGCTATCATGCACTACTCACGTGGCTGATCATGCAATGATCATGTAGCTACCATGTACAGGTCACGTGAATGATCATACACCCATCAGGTGACTGATCATGCACTGATCACGTGGCTATCATGCACTGATCACGAGACTGATCATGCACTGATCACGTCTATATCATGCACTGATCACATGACTGCCCATGCACTGATCACGTGGATGATCATACACTAATCATGTGACAGATCATGCACTGATCACGTGGCTGATCATGCACTGATACCGTGACTGAGCATGGACTGATCACATGACTATCATGTAGTGATCACGTGACTTAATGGCGCTGATCATGTGACTGATCATGCACTGATCATGTTTGCTATCATACACTGATCATGTGCCTCTGGAGGCAATAAACAAAGAGCTGAGTAGGCACGAATCAAACAGTCAGCAGGCAATAATCATGGAACTCAGCTGTGAGGAATCATGCTGCTCAGCTGGCAATAATCAAGCAGCTGAGCAGGCAGGAATTACGCAGCACAGCTGGCAATTGTCAAGCAGATGACAGGCAGGAATCGTGCAGCTCAGCTGGCAATTGTCAAGCAGATGAGCAGACAGTAATCACGCAGCTCAGCAGGCCCTGATCACGTGACTGAGCATGCACTGTTCACGTGGCTGATCATACACTGATCACGTGATTGATCATGCACTGATCACTTGGATATCATGCACTGATCACGTGGCTGATCATACACTGTTCACGTGTCTGACCATGCACTGATCACGTGGCTGATCATACACTGATCACGTAACTGATCATGCACTGATCACGTGGCTATCATGCACTGATCACGTGGCTGATCATGCACTGATCACGTGGCTATCATGCACTGATCACGTGACTGATCATGCACTGATCACGTAATTGATCATGCACTGATCACGTGACTGATCATGCACTGATCACGTGACTGATCATGCACTGATCACGTGACTGATCATGCACTGATCACGTGGCTATCATGCACTGATCACGTGGCTGATCATGCAATGATCACGTAGCTACCATGTACTGGTCACGTGACTGATCATGCACTGATCACGTAACTGATCATGCACTGATCACGTGGCTGATCATGCACTGATCACGTGACTGATCATGCACTGATCACGTGGCTATCATGCACTGATCACGTGGCTGATCATGCAATGATCACGTAGCTACCATGTACTGGTCACGTGACTGATCATGCACTGATCACGTGACTGATCATGCACTGATCACGTGACTGATCATGCACTGATCACGTGGCTGATCATGCACTGATCACGTGACTGATCATGCACTGATCACGTGGCTGATCATGCACTGATCACGTGGCTATCATGCACTGATCACGTGGCTGATCATGCACTGATCACGCAGCTACATGTACTGGTCACATGACTGATCATGCACTGATCACGTGATTGATCATGCACTGATCACGTGGCTATCATGCATGATCATGTGACTGATCATGTGCTGATCATGTTTGGTGTCATACACTGATCATGTGCCTCTGGAGGCAATGAACAAAGAGCTGAGTAGGCAGGAATCAGTAGGCAATAATCATGGAACTCAGCTCTGAGAAATCATGCTGCTCAGCTGGCAATAATCAAGTAGATGAGCAGGCAGGAATTATGCAGCACAGATGGCAATTGTCAAGCAGATGACAGGCAGGAATCGTGCAGCTCAGCTGGCAATTGTCAAGCAGATGAGCAGACAGTAATCACGCAGCTCAGCAGGCCCTGATCACGTGACTGAGCATGCACTGTTCACGTGGCTGATCATACACTGATCACGTGACTGATCATGCACTGATCACGTGGCTATCATGCACTGATCACGTGGCTGATCATGCACTGATCACGTGACTGATCATGCACTGATCACGTGGCTATCATGCACTGATCACGTGGCTGATCATGCACTGATCACGGGACTGATCATGCACTGATCACGGCTCTATCATGCACTGACACATGACTGACATGCACTGATCACGTGCTGATCATGCACTGATCACGTGACTGATCATGCACTGATCACGTGACTGATCATGCACTGATCACGTGGCTATCATGCACTGATCACGTGGCTGATCATGCACTGATCACGTGACTGATCATGCACTGATCACGTGGCTGATCATGCACTGATCACGTGACTGATCATGCACTGATCACGTGACTGATCATGCACTGATCACGTGGCTATCATGCACTGATCACGTGGCTGATCATGCACTGATCACGTAGCTACCATGCACTGATCACGTGACTGATCATGCACTGATCACGTGGCTGATCATGCACTGATCACGTGACTGATCATGCACTGATCACGTGGCTGATCATGCACTGATCACGTGGCTATCATGCACTGATCACGTGGCTGATCATGCACTGATCACGCAGCTACCATGCACTGATCACGTGACTGATCATGCACTGATCACATACTGATCATGCACTGATCACGTGGCTATCATGCACTGATCATGTGACTGATCATGTGCTGATCATGTTTGGTGTCATACACTGATCATGTGCCTCTGGAGGCAATGAACACAGAGCTGAGTAGGCAGGAATCAGTCAGCAGGCAATAATCATGGAACTCAGCTCTGAGAAATCATGCTGCTCAGCTGGCAATAATCAAGTAGATGAGCAGGCAGGAATTACGCAGCACAGGTGGCAATTGTCAAGCAGATGACAGGCAGGAATCGTGCAGCTCAGCTGGCAATTGTCAAGCAGATGAGCAGACAGTAATCACGCAGCTCAGCAGGCCCTGATCACGTGACTGAGCATGCACTGTTCACGTGGCTGATCATACACTGATCACGTGACTGATCATGCACTGATCACGTGACTGATCATGCACTGATCACGTGGCTGATCATGCACTGATCACGTGGCTGATCATGCACTGATCACGTGGCTGATCATGCACTGATCACGTGACTGATCATGCACTGATCACGTGGCTATCATGCACTGATCACGTGGCTGATCATGCACTGATCACGGGACTGATCATGCACTGATCACGGGCTATCATGCACTGATCACGTGACTGATCATGCACTGATCACGTGGCTGATCATGCACTGATCACGTGACTGATCATGCACTGATCACGTGACTGATCATGCACTGATCACGTGACTGATCATGCACTGATCAGTGGCTATCATGCACTGATCACGTGGCTGATCATGCACTGATCACGTGACTGATCATGCACTGATCACTGGCTATCATGCACTGATCACGTGGCTATCATGCACTGATCACGTGGCTGATCATGCACTGATCACGTGACTGATCATGCACTGATCACGTCTGATCATGCACTGATCACGTGACTGATCATGCACTGATCACGTGGATGATCATGCACTGATCACGTGACTGATCATGCACTGATCACGTGGCTATCATGCACTGATCACGTGGCTGATCATGCACTGATCACGTAGCTGCCATGCACTGATCACGTGACTGATCATGCACTGATCACGTAATTGATCATGCACTGATCACGTGACTGATCATGCACTGATCACGTGACTGATCATGCACTGATCACGTGACTGATCATGCACTGATCACGTGGCTATCATGCACTGATCACGTGGCTGATCATGCACTGATCACGTAGCTACCATGCACTGATCACGTGACTGATCATGCACTGATCACGTGGCTGATCATGCACTGATCACGTGGCTGATCATGCACTGATCACGTGGCTATCATGCACTGATCACGTGACTGATCATGCACTGATCACGTGACTGATCATGCACTGATCACGTGGCTGATCATGCACTGATCACGTGACTGATCATGCACTGATCACGTGGCTGATCATGCACTGATCACGTGACTGATCATGCACTGATCACGTGGCTATCATGCACTGATCACGGCTGATCATGCACTGATCACGTAGCTACCATGCACTGATCACGTGGCTGATCATGCACTGATCACGTGACTGATCATGCACTGATCACGTGGCTATCATGCACTGATCACGTGGCTGATCATGCAATGATCACGTAGCTACCATATACTGGTCACGTGACTGATCATGCACTGATCACGTAAATGATCATGCACTGATCACGTGACTGATCATGCACTGATCACGTGACTGATCATGCACTGATCACGTGGCTATCATGCACTGATCACGTGGCTGATCATGCAATGATCACGTAGCAACCATGTACTGGTCACGTGACTGATCATGCACTGATCACGTAATTGATCATGCACTGATCACGTGGCTGATCATGCACTGATCACGTGACTGATCATGCACTGATCACGTGACTGATCATGCACTGATCACGTGGCTATCATGCACTGATCACGTGGCTGATCATGCACTGATCACGTGACTGATCATGCACTGATCACGTGACTGATCATGCACTGATCACGTGGCTATCATGCACTGATCACGTGGCTGATCATGCACTGATCACGTGGCTGATCATGCACTGATCACGTGACTGATCATGCACTGATCACGTGGCTATCATGCACTGATCACGTGGCTATCATGCACTGATCACGTGGCTGATCATGCACTGATCACGTGACTGATCATGCACTGATCACGTGGTATCATGCACTGATCACGTGGCTGATCATGCACTGATCACGTGGCTATCATGCACTGATCACGTGGCTGATCATGCACTGATCACGTAGCTGACATGCACTGATCACGTGACTGATCATGCACTGATCATGTAATTGATCATGCACTGATCACGTGACTGATCAATGTAATTGATCATGCACTGATCACGTGACTGATCATGCACTGATCACGTGACTGATCATGCACTGATCACGTGGCAATCATGCACTGATCACGTGGCTGATCATGCACTGATCACGTGACTGATCATGCACTGATCACTGGCTATCATGCACTGATCACGTGGCTATCATGCACTGATCACGTGGCTGATCATGCACTGATCACGTGACTGATCATGCACTGATCACGTCTGATCATGCACTGATCACGTGACTGATCATGCACTGATCACGTGGATGATCATACACTGATCACGTGACTGATCATGCACTGATCACGTGGCTATCATGCACTGATCACGTGGCTGATCATGCACTGATCACGTAGCTGCCATGCACTGATCACGTGACTGATCATGCACTGATCACGTAACTGATCATGCACTGATCACGTGACTATCATGCACTGATCACGTGGCTGATCATGCACTGATCACGTGACTGATCATGCACTGATCACGTGACTGATCATGCACTGATCACGTGGCACTCATGCACTGATCACGTGGCTGATCATACACTGATCACGTAACTGATCATGCACTGATCACGTGGCTATCATGCACTGATCACGTGGCTGTCATGCAATGATCACGTAGCTACCATATACTGGTCACGTGACTGATCATGCACTGATCACGTAAATGATCATGCACTGATCACGTGACTGATCATGCACTGATCACGTGACTGATCATGCACTGATCACGTGGCTATCATGCACTGCTCACGTGGCTGATCATGCAACGATCACGTAGCAACCATGTACTGGTCACGTGACTGATCATGCACTGATCACGTAATTGATCATGCACTGATCACGTGGCTCATCATGCACTGATCACGTGGCTGATCACACACGATCACGTGACTGATCATGCACTGATCACGTGACTGATCATGCACTGATCACGTGGCTATCATGCACTGATCACGTGGATATCATGCACTGATCACGTGGCTGATCACACACTATCACGTGACTGATCATGCACTGATCACGTGGCTATCATGCACTGATCACGTGGCTATCATGCACTGATATCATGCACTGATCACGTGGCTGATCACACACTGATCACGTGACTGATCATGCACTGATCACGTGACTGATCATGCACTGATCACGTGATGATCATGCACTGATCACGTGGCTGATCATGCACTGATCACGTGGCTATCATGCACTGATCACGTGGCTGATCATGCACTGATCACGTGGCTATCATGCACTGATCACGTGACTGATCATGCACTGATCACGTAATTGATCATGCACTGATCACGTGGCTGATCATGCACTGATCACGTGCTGATCATGCACTGATCACGTGACTGATCATGCACTGATCACGTGGCTATCATGCACTGATCACGTGGCTGATCATACTGATCACGTGACTGATCATGCACTGATCACGTGGCTGATCATGCACTGATCACGTGACTGATCATGCACTGATCACGTGGCTATCATGCACTGATCACGTGGCTGATCATACTGATCACGTGACTGATCATGCACTGATCACGTGGCTGATCATGCACTGATCACGTGGCTATCATGCACTGATCACGTGGCTATCATGCACTGATCACGTGGCTGATCATGCACTGATCACGTGGCTATCATGCACTGATCACGTGACTGATCATGCACTGATCACGTGGCTGATCATGCACTGATCACGTGACTGATCATGCACTGATCACGTGACTGATCATGCACTGATCACGTGGCTATCATGCACTGATCACGTGGCTGATCATGCACTGATCACGTGGCTGATCATGCACTGATCACGTGGCTGATCATACACTGATCACGTGACTGATCATGCACTGATCACGTGGCTATCATGCACTGATCACGTGGCTGATCATGCACTGATCACGTGGCTGATCATGCACTGATCACGTGACTGATCATGCACTGATCACGTGGCATCATGCACTGATCACGTGGCTGATCATGCACTGATCACGCAGCTATCATGCACTGATCACATGACTGATCATGCACTGATCACATGACTGATCATGCACTGATCACGTGGCTTATCATGCACTGATCATGTGACTGATCATGTGCTGATCATGTTTGCTGTCATACACTGATCATGTGCCTCTGGAGGCAATGAACAAAGAGCTGAGTAGGCAGGAATCAGTCAGCAGGCAATAATCATGGAACTCAGCTCTGAGAAATCATGCTGCTCAGCTGGCAATAATCAAGCAGCTGAGCAGGCAGGAATTACGCAGCACAGCTGGCAATTGTCAAGCAGATGACAGGCAGGAATCGTGCAGCTCAGCTGGCAATTGTCAAGCAGATGAGCAGACAGTAATCACGCAGCTCAGCAGGCCCTGATCACGTGACTGAGCATGCACTGTTCACGTGGCTGATCATACACTGATCACGTGACTGATCATGCACTGATCACGTGGCTATCATGCACTGATCACGTGGCTGATCATACACTGATCACGTGACTGATCATGCACTGATCACGGCTATCATGCACTGACTACATGACTGATCATGCACTGATCACGTGGCTGATCATGCACTGATCACGTGACTGATCATGCACTGATCACGTGGCTGATCATGCACTGATCACGTGGCTATCATGCACTGATCACGTGGCTGATCATGCACTGATCACGTGGCTATCATGCACTGATCACGTGACTGATCATGCACTGATCACGTGGCTATCATGCACTGATCACGTGGCTGATCATGCACTGATCACGTGACTGATCATGCACTGATCACGTGACTGATCATGCACTGATCACGTGGCTATCATGCACTGATCACGTGGCTGATCATGCACTGATCACGTGACTGATCATGCACTGATCACGTGACTGATCATGCACTGATCACGTGACTGATCATGCACTGATCACGTGGCTATCATGCACTGATCACGTGGCTGATCATGCACTGATCACGTGGCTGATCACACTGATCACGTGACTGATCATGCACTGATCACGTGGCTGATCATGCACTGATCACGTGGCTATCATGCACTGATCACGTGGCTGATCATGCACTGATCACGTGACTGATCATGCACTGATCACGTGGCTGATCATGCACTGATCACGTGACTGATCATGCACTGATCACGTGACTGATCATGCACTGATCACGTGGCTATCATGCACTGCTCACGTGGCTGATCATGCATGATCACGCAGCTACCATGTACTGGTCACATGACTGATCATGCACTGATCACGTGACTGATCATGCACTGATCACGTGGCTATCATGCACTACTCACGTGGCTGATCATGCAATGATCATGTAGCTACCATGTACAGGTCACGTGAATGATCATACACCCATCAGGTGACTGATCATGCACTGATCACGTGGCTGATCATGCACTGATCACATGACTGATCATGCACTGATCACGTGGATGATCATACACTAATCATGTGACAGATCATGCACTGATCACGTGGCTGATCATGCACTGATACCGTGACTGAGCATGGACTGATCACATGACTATCATGTAGTGATCACGTGACTTAATGGCGCTGATCATGTGACTGATCATGCGCTGATCATGTTTGCTATCATACACTGATCATGTGCCTCTGGAGGCAATAAACAAAGAGCTGAGTAGGCACGAATCAAACAGTCAGCAGGCAATAATCATGGAACTCAGCTGTGAGGAATCATGCTGCTCAGCTGGCAATAATCAAGCAGCTGAGCAGGCAGGAATTACGCAGCACAGCTGGCAATTGTCAAGCAGATGACAGGCAGGAATCGTGCAGCTCAGCTGGCAATTGTCAAGCAGATGAGCAGACAGTAATCACGCAGCTCAGCAGGCCCTGATCACGTGACTGAGCATGCACTGTTCACGTGGCTGATCATACACTGATCACGTGATTGATCATGCACTGATCACTTGGATATCATGCACTGATCACGTGGCTGATCATACACTGTTCACGTGTCTGACCATGCACTGATCACGTGGCTGATCATACACTGCTCACGTAACTGATCATGCACTGATCACGTGGCTGATCATGCACTGATCACGTGCTGATCATGCACTGATCACGTGGCTATCATGCACTGATCACGTGGCTGATCATGCACTGATCACGTGGCTGATCATGCACTGATCACGTGGCTGATCATACACTGCTCACGTAACTGATCATGCACTGATCACGTGGCTATCATGCACTGATCACGTGGCTGATCATGCACTGATCACGTGGCTGATCATACACTGTCACGTGACTGATCATGCACTGATCACGTGGCATCATGCACTGATCACGTGGCTGATCATACACTGATCACGTGACTGATCATGCACTGATCACGTGGCTATCATGCACTGATCACGTGGCTGATCATGCAATGATCACGTAGCTACCATGCACTGGTCACGTGACTGATCATGCACTGATCACGTAAATGATCATGCACTGATCACGTGACTGATCATGCACTGATCACGTGACTGATCATGCACTGATCACGTGACTGATCATGCACTGATCACGTGGCTCATCATGCACTGATCACGTGGCTGATCACACACGATCACGTGACTGATCATGCACTGATCACGTGACTGATCATGCACTGATCACGTGACTATCATGCACTGATCACGTGGCTATCATGCACTGATCACGTGGCTGATCACACACGATCACGTGACTGATCATGCACTGATCACGTGGCTATCATGCACTGATCACGTGGCTATCATGAACTGATATCATGCACTGATCACGTGGCTGATCATGCACTGATCACGTGACTGATCATGCACTGATCACGTGGCTATCATGCACTGATCACGTGGCTGATCATGCACTGATCACGTGACTGATCATGCACTGATCACGTGACTGATCATGCACTGATCACGTGGCTGATCATGCACTGATCACGTGGCTATCATGCACTGATCACGTGGCTGATCATACTGATCACGTGACTGATCATGCACTGATCACGTGGCTGATCATGCACTGATCACGTGACTGATCATGCACTGATCACGTGGCTATCATGCACTGATCACGTGGCTGATCATGCACTGATCACGTGACTGATCATGCACTGATCACGTGACTGATCATGCACTGATCACGTGGCTATCATGCACTGATCACGTGGCTGATCATGCATGATCACGCAGCTACCATGTACTGGTCACATGACTGATCATGCACTGATCACGTGACTGATCATGCAGTGATCACGTGGCTATCATGCACTACTCACGTGGCTGATCATGCAATGATCATGTAGCTACCATGTACAGGTCACGTGAATGATCATACACCCATCAGGTGACTGATCATGCACTGATCACGTGGCTATCATGCACTGATCACGAGACTGATCATGCACTGATCACGTCTATATCATGCACTGATCACATGACTGCCCATGCACTGATCACGTGGATGATCATACACTAATCATGTGACAGATCATGCACTGATCACGTGGCTGATCATGCACTGATACCGTGACTGAGCATGGACTGATCACATGACTATCATGTAGTGATCACGTGACTTAATGGCGCTGATCATGTGACTGATCATGCGCTGATCATGTTTGCTATCATACACTGATCATGTGCCTCTGGAGGCAATAAACAAAGAGCTGAGTAGGCACGAATCAAACAGTCAGCAGGCAATAATCATGGAACTCAGCTGTGAGGAATCATGCTGCTCAGCTGGCAATAATCAAGCAGCTGAGCAGGCAGGAATTACGCAGCACAGCTGGCAATTGTCAAGCAGATGACAGGCAGGAATCGTGCAGCTCAGCTGGCAATTGTCAAGCAGATGAGCAGACAGTAATCACGCAGCTCAGCAGGCCCTGATCACGTGACTGAGCATGCACTGTTCACGTGGCTGATCATACACTGATCACGTGATTGATCATGCACTGATCACTTGGATATCATGCACTGATCACGTGGCTGATCATACACTGTTCACGTGTCTGACCATGCACTGATCACGTGGCTGATCATACACTGATCACGTAACTGATCATGCACTGATCACGTGGCTATCATGCACTGATCACGTGGCTGATCATGCACTGATCACGTGGCTATCATGCACTGATCACGTGACTGATCATGCACTGATCACGTGATTGATCATGCACTGATCACGTGACTGATCATGCACTGATCACGTGACTGATCATGCACTGATCACGTGACTGATCATGCACTGATCACGTGGCTATCATGCACTGATCACGTGGCTGATCATGCAATGATCACGTAGCTACCATGTACTGGTCACGTGACTGATCATGCACTGATCACGTAACTGATCATGCACTGATCACGTGGCTGATCATGCACTGATCACGTGACTGATCATGCACTGATCACGTGGCTATCATGCACTGATCACGTGGCTGATCATGCAATGATCACGTAGCTACCATGTACTGGTCACGTGACTGATCATGCACTGATCACGTGACTGATCATGCACTGATCACGTGACTGATCATGCACTGATCACGTGGCTGATCATGCACTGATCACGTGACTGATCATGCACTGATCACGTGGCTGATCATGCACTGATCACGTGGCTATCATGCACTGATCACGTGGCTGATCATGCACTGATCACGCAGCTACATGCACTGATCACATGACTGATCATGCACTGATCACGTGATTGATCATGCACTGATCACGTGGCTTATCATGCATGATCATGTGACTGATCATGTGCTGATCATGTTTGGTGTCATACACTGATCATGTGCCTCTGGAGGCAATGAACAAAGAGCTGAGTAGGCAGGAATCAGTAGGCAATAATCATGGAACTCAGCTCTGAGAAATCATGCTGCTCAGCTGGCAATAATCAAGCAGATGAGCAGGCAGGAATTATGCAGCACAGATGGCAATTGTCAAGCAGATGACAGGCAGGAATCGTGCAGCTCAGCTGGCAATTGTCATGCAGATGAGCAGACAGTAATCACGCAGCTCAGCAGGCCCTGATCACGTGACTGAGCATGCACTGATCACGTGGCTGATCATACACTGATCACGTGACTGATCATGCACTGATCACGTGGCTATCATGCACTGATCACGTGGCTGATCATGCACTGATCACGTGACTGATCATGCACTGATCACGTGGCTATCATGCACTGATCACGTGGCTGATCATGCACTGATCACGGGACTGATCATGCACTGATCACGCTATCATGCACTGACACATGACTGACATGCACTGATCACGTGCTGATCATGCACTGATCACGTGACTGATCATGCACTGATCACGTGACTGATCATGCACTGATCACGTGGCTATCATGCACTGATCACGTGGCTGATCATGCACTGATCACGTGACTGATCATGCACTGATCACGTGGCTGATCATGCACTGATCACGTGACTGATCATGCACTGATCACGTGGCTGATCATGCACTGATCACGTGGCTATCATGCACTGATCACGTGGCTGATCATGCACTGATCACGTAGCTATCATGCACTGATCACGTGACTGATCATGCACTGATCACGTGGCTGATCATGCACTGATCACGTGACTGATCATGCACTGATCACGTGGCTGATCATGCACTGATCACGTGGCTATCATGCACTGATCACGTGGCTGATCATGCACTGATCACGCAGCTACCATGTACTGGTCACGTGACTGATCATGCACTGATCACGTACTGATCATGCACTGATCACGTGGCTATCATGCACTGATCATGTGACTGATCATGTGCTGATCATGTTTGGTATCATACACTGATCATGTGCCTCTGGAGGCAATGAACAAAGAGCTGAGTAGGCAGGAATCAGTCAGCAGGCAATAATCATGGAACTCAGCTCTGAGAAATCATGCTGCTCAGCTGGCAATAATCAAGCAGCTGAGCAGGCAGGAATTACGCAGCACAGGTGGCAATTGTCAAGCAGATGACAGGCAGGAATCGTGCAGCTCAGCTGGCAATTGTCAAGCAGATGAGCAGACAGTAATCACGCAGCTCAGCAGGCCCTGATCACGTGACTGAGCATGCACTGTTCACGTGGCTGATCACACACTGATCACGTGACTGATCATGCACTGATCACGTGACTGATCATGCACTGATCACGTGGCTGATCATGCACTGATCACGTGGCTGATCATGCACTGATCACGTGGCTGATCATGCACTGATCACGTGACTGATCATGCACTGATCACGTGGCTATCATGCACTGATCACGTGGCTGATCATGCACTGATCACGGGACTGATCATGCACTGATCACGGGCTATCATGCACTGATCACGTGACTGATCATGCACTGATCACGTGGCTGATCATGCACTGATCACGTGACTGATCATGCACTGATCACGTGACTGATCATGCACTGATCACGTGACTGATCATGCACTGATCACGTGGCTATCATGCACTGATCACGTGGCTGATCATGCACTGATCACGTGACTGATCATGCACTGATCACTGGCTATCATGCACTGATCACGTGGCTATCATGCACTGATCACGTGGCTGATCATGCACTGATCACGTGACTGATCATGCACTGATCACGTCTGATCATGCACTGATCACGTGACTGATCATGCACTGATCACGTGGATGATCATGCACTGATCATGTGACTGATCATGCACTGATCACGTGGCTATCATGCACTGATCACGTGGCTGATCATGCACTGATCACGTAGCTGCCATGCACTGATCACGTGACTGATCATGCACTGATCACGTAATTGATCATGCACTGATCACGTGACTGATCATGCACTGATCACGTGACTGATCATGCACTGATCACGTGACTGATCATGCACTGATCACGTGGCTATCATGCACTGATCACGTGGCTGATCATGCACTGATCACGTAGCTACCATGCACTGATCACGTGACTGATCATGCACTGATCACGTAATTGATCATGCACTGATCACGTGGCTGATCATGCACTGATCACGTGGCTATCATGCACTGATCACGTGACTGATCATGCACTGATCACGTGACTGATCATGCACTGATCACGTGGCTGATCATGCACTGATCACGTGACTGATCATGCACTGATCACGTGGCTGATCATGCACTGATCACGTGACTGATCATGCACTGATCACGTGGCTATCATGCACTGATCACGTGGCTATCATGCACTGATATCATGCACTGATCACGTGGCTGATCATGCACTGATCACGTGACTGATCATGCACTGATCACGTGACTGATCATGCACTGATCACGTGACTGATCATGCACTGATCACGTGGCTGATCATGCACTGATCACGTGGCTATCATGCACTGATCACGTGGCTGATCATGCACTGATCACGTAGCTATCATGTACTGATCACGTGACTGATCATGCACTGATCACGTAATTGATCATGCACTGATCACGTGGCTGATCATGCACTGATCACGTGCTGATCATGCACTGATCACGTGACTGATCATGCACTGATCACGTGGCTATCATGCACTGATCACGTGGCTGATCATACTGATCACGTGGCTGATCATGCACTGATCACGTGGCTGATCATGCACTGATCACGTGGCTGATCATGCACTGATCACGTGGCTATCATGCACTGATCACGTGGCTGATCATGCACTGATCACGTGGCTATCATGCACTGATCACGTGACTGATCATGCACTGATCACGTGGCTGATCATGCACTGATCACGTGACTGATCATGCACTGATCACGTGACTGATCATGCACTGATCACGTGGCTATCATGCACTGATCACGTGGCTGATCATGCACTGATCACGTGGCTGATCATGCACTGATCACGTGGCTGATCATGCACTGATCACGTGACTGATCATGCACTGATCACGTGGCTATCATGCACTGATCACGTGGCTGATCATGCACTGATCACGTGGCTGATCATGCACTGATCACGTGACTGATCATGCACTGATCACGTGGCATCATGCACTGATCACGTGGCTGATCATGCACTGATCACGCAGCTACCATGCACTGATCACGTGACTGATCATGCACTGATCACATGACTGATCATGCACTGATCACGTGGCTTATCATGCACTGATCATGTGACTGATCATGCACTGATCATGTTTGCTATCATACACTGATCATGTGCCTCTGGAGGCAATGAACAAAGAGCTGAGTAGGCACGAATCAGTCAGCAGGCAATAATCATGGAACTCAGCTGTGAGGAATCATGCTGCTCAGCTGGCAATAATCAAGCAGCTGAGCAGGCAGGAATTACGCAGCACAGCTGGCAATTGTCAAGCAGATGACAGGCAGGAATCGTGCAGCTCAGCTGGCAATTGTCAAGCAGATGAGCAGACAGTAATCACGCAGCTCAGCAGGCCCTGATCACGTGACTGAGCATGCACTGTTCACGTGGCTGATCATACACTGATCACGTGACTGATCATGCACTGATCACGTGGCTATCATGCACTGATCACGTGGCTGATCATACACTGATCACGTGACTGATCATGCACTGATCACGGGCTATCATGCACTGACACGTGACTGATCATGCACTGATCACGTGGCTGATCATGCACTGATCACGTGACTGATCATGCACTGATCACGTGGCTGATCATGCACTGATCACGTGGCTATCATGCACTGATCACGTGGCTGATCATGCACTGATCACGTGGCTATCATGCACTGATCACGTGACTGATCATGCACTGATCACGTACTGATCATGCACTGATCACGTGGCTGATCATGCACTGATCACGTGGCTGATCATGCACTGATCACGTGGCTGATCATGCACTGATCACGTGACTGATCATGCACTGATCACGTGACTGATCATGCACTGATCACGTGGCTGATCATGCACTGATCACGTGGCTGATCATGCACTGATCACGTGGCTGATCATGCACTGATCACGTGGCTGATCATGCACTGATCACGTGACTGATCATGCACTGATCACGTGGCTGATCATGCACTGATCACGTGGCTATCATGCACTGATCACGTGGCTGATCACACTGATCACGTGACTGATCATGCACTGATCACGTGGCTATCATGCACTGATCACGTGGCTATCATGCACTGATCACGTGGCTGATCATGCACTGATCACGTGACTGATCATGCACTGATCACGTGGCTGATCATGCACTGATCACGTGACTGATCATGCACTGATCACGTGACTGATCATGCACTGATCACGTGGCTATCATGCACTGCTCACGTGGCTGATCATGCATGATCACGCAGCTACCATGTACTGGTCACATGACTGATCATGCACTGATCACGTGACTGATCATGCAGTGATCACGTGGCTATCATGCACTACTCACGTGGCTGATCATGCAATGATCATGTAGCTACCATGTACAGGTCACGTGAATGATCATACACCCATCAGGTGACTGATCATGCACTGATCACGTGGCTATCATGCACTGATCACGAGACTGATCATGCACTGATCACGTCTATATCATGCACTGATCACATGACTGCCCATGCACTGATCACGTGGATGATCATACACTAATCATGTGACAGATCATGCACTGATCACGTGGCTGATCATGCACTGATACCGTGACTGAGCATGGACTGATCACATGACTATCATGTAGTGATCACGTGACTTAATGGCGCTGATCATGTGACTGATCATGCGCTGATCATGTTTGCTATCATACACTGATCATGTGCCTCTGGAGGCAATAAACAAAGAGCTGAGTAGGCACGAATCAAACAGTCAGCAGGCAATAATCATGGAACTCAGCTGTGAGGAATCATGCTGCTCAGCTGGCAATAATCAAGCAGCTGAGCAGGCAGGAATTACGCAGCACAGCTGGCAATTGTCAAGCAGATGACAGGCAGGAATCGTGCAGCTCAGCTGGCAATTGTCAAGCAGATGAGCAGACAGTAATCACGCAGCTCAGCAGGCCCTGATCACGTGACTGAGCATGCACTGTTCACGTGGCTGATCATACACTGATCACGTGATTGATCATGCACTGATCACTTGGATATCATGCACTGATCACGTGGCTGATCATACACTGTTCACGTGTCTGACCATGCACTGATCACGTGGCTGATCATACACTGCTCACGTAACTGATCATGCACTGATCACGTGGCTATCATGCACTGATCACGTGGCTGAACATGCACTGTTCACGTGGCTGATCACACACCTGTCACGTGACATATCATGCACTGATCACGTGGCACTCATGCACTGATCACGTGGCTGATCATACTCTGCTCACGTAACTCATCATGCACACATCACGTGGCTATCATGCACTGCTCACGTGGCTCGTCATGGAATGATCACGTAGCTACCATATACTGGTCACGTGACTGATCATGCACTGATCACGTAAATGATCATGCACTGTTCACGTGACTGATCATGTACTGATCACGTGACTGATCATGCACTGATCACGTGGCTGATCATGCACTGATCACGTGGCTGATCATGCACTGATCACGTGGCTGATCACACACGATCACGTGACTGATCATGCACTGATCACGTGACTGATCATGCACTGATCACGTGGCTATCATGCACTGATCACGTGGCTATCATGCACTGATCACGTGGCTGATCACACACGTATCACGTGACTGATCATGCACTGATCACGTGGCTATCATGCACTGATCACGTGGCTATCATGCACTGATATCATGCACTGATCACGTGGCTGATCATGCACTGATCACGTGACTGATCATGCACTGATCACGTGGCTATCATGCACTGATCACGTGGCTGATCATGCACTGATCACGTGACTGATCATGCACTGATCACGTGACTGATCATGCACTGATCACGTGGCTATCATGCACTGATCACGTGGCTGATCATGCACTGATCACGTGACTGATCATGCACTGATCACGTGACTGATCATGCACTGATCACGTGACTGATCATGCACTGATCACGTGGCTATCATGCACTGATCACGTGGCTATCATGCACTGATCACGTGGCTGATCATGCACTGATCACGTGACTGATCATGCACTGATCACGTGGCTATCATGCACTGATCACGTGGCTATCATGCACTGATCACGTGGCTGATCATACACTGATCACGTGACTGATCATGCACTGATCACGTGGCTGATCATGCACTGATCACGAGACTGATCATGCACTGATCACGTCTATATCATGCACTGATCACATGACTGCCCATGCACTGATCACGTGGATGATCATACACTAATCATGTGACAGATCATGCACTGATCACGTGGCTGATCATGCACTGATACCGTGACTGAGCATGGACTGATCACATGACTATCATGTAGTGATCACGTGACTTAATGGCGCTGATCATGTGACTGATCATGCGCTGATCATGTTTGCTATCATACACTGATCATGTGCCTCTGGAGGCAATAAACAAAGAGCTGAGTAGGCACGAATCAAACAGTCAGCAGGCAATAATCATGGAACTCAGGTGTGAGGAATCATGCTGCTCAGCTGGCAATAATCAAGCAGCTGAGCAGGCAGGAATTACGCAGCACAGCTGGCAATTGTCAAGCAGATGACAGGCAGGAATCGTGCAGCTCAGCTGGCAATTGTCAAGCAGATGAGCAGACAGTAATCACGCAGCTCAGCAGGCCCTGATCACGTGACTGAGCATGCACTGTTCACGTGGCTGATCATACACTGATCACGTGATTGATCATGCACTGATCACTTGGATATCATGCACTGATCACGTGGCTGATCATACACTGTTCACGTGTCTGACCATGCACTGATCACGTGGCTGATCATACACTGCTCACGTAACTGATCATGCACTGATCACGTGGCTATCATGCACTGATCACGTGGCTGAACATGCACTGTTCACGTGGCTGATCACACACCTGTCACGTGACATATCATGCACTGATCACGTGGCACTCATGCACTGATCACGTGGCTGATCATACTCTGCTCACGTAACTCATCATGCACACATCACGTGGCTATCATGCACTGCTCACGTGGCTCGTCATGGAATGATCACGTAGCTACCATATACTGGTCACGTGACTGATCATGCACTGATCACGTAAATGATCATGCACTGTTCACGTGACTGATCATGTACTGATCACGTGACTGATCATGCACTGATCACGTGGCTGATCATGCACTGATCACGTGGCTGATCATGCACTGATCACGTGGCTGATCACACACGATCACGTGACTGATCATGCACTGATCACGTGACTGATCATGCACTGATCACGTGGCTATCATGCACTGATCACGTGGCTATCATGCACTGATCACGTGGCTGATCACACACGATCACGTGACTGATCATGCACTGATCACGTGGCTATCATGCACTGATCACGTGGCTATCATGCACTGATATCATGCACTGATCACGTGGCTGATCACACACGATCACGTGACTGATCATGCACTGATCACGTGACTGATCATGCACTGATCACGTGACTGATCATGCACTGATCACGTGGCTGATCATGCACTGATCACGTGGCTATCATGCACTGATCACGTGGCTGATCATACTGATCACGTGACTGATCATGCACTGATCACGTGGCTGATCATGCACTGATCACGTGACTGATCATGCACTGATCACGTGGCTATCATGCACTGATCACGTGGCTGATCATACTGATCACGTGGCTGATCATGCACTGATCACGTGGCTGATCATGCACTGATCACGTGGCTGATCATGCACTGATCACGTGGCTATCATGCACTGATCACGTGGCTGATCATGCACTGATCACGTAGCTATCATGCACTGATCACGTGACTGATCATGCACTGATCACGTGGCTGATCATGCACTGATCACGTGACTGATCATGCACTGATCACGTGACTGATCATGCACTGATCACGTGGCTATCATGCACTGATCACGTGGCTGATCATGCACTGATCACGTGTCTGATCATGCACTGATCACGTGGCTGATCATGCACTGATCACGTGACTGATCATGCACTGATCACGTGGCTATCATGCACTGATCACGTGGCTGATCATGCACTGATCACGTGGCTGATCATGCACTGATCACGTGACTGATCATGCACTGATCACGTGGCTGATCATGCACTGATCACGTGGCTGATCATGCACTGATCACGTGACTGATCATGCACTGATCACGTGGAATCATGCACTGATCACGTGGCTGATCATGCACTGATCACGTGGCTACCATGCACTGATCACGTGACTGATCATGCACTGATCACATGACTGATCATGCACTGATCACGTGGCTTATCATGCACTGATCATGTGACTGATCATGCGCTGATCATGTTTGGTATCATACACTGATCATGTGCCTCTGGAGGCAATGAACAAAGAGCTGAGTAGGCACGAATCAGTCAGCAGGCAATAATCATGGAACTCAGCTCTGAGAAATCATGCTGCTCAGCTGGCAATAATCAAGCAGCTGAGCAGGCAGGAATTACGCAGCACAGCTGGCAATTGTCAAGCAGATGACAGGCAGGAATCGTGCAGCTCAGCTGGCAATTGTCAAGCAGATGAGCAGACAGTAATCACGCAGCTCAGCAGGCCCTGATCACGTGACTGAGCATGCACTGTTCACGTGGCTGATCATACACTGATCACGTGACTGATCATGCACTGATCACGTGATGATCATGCACTGATCACGTGGCTGATCATGCACTGATCACGTGGCTGATCATGCACTGATCACGTGACTGATCATGCACTGATCACGTGGCTATCATGCACTGATCACGTGGCTGATCATGCACTGATCACGGGACTGATCATGCACTGATCACAGGCTATCATGCACTGACACATGACTGACATGCACTGATCACGTGATGATCATGCACTGATCACGTGACTGATCATGCACTGATCACGTGACTGATCATGCACTGATCACGTGGCTGATCATGCACTGATCACGTGGCTATCATGCACTGATCACGTGGCTGATCATGCACTGATCACGTAGCTATCATGTACTGATCACGTGACTGATCATGCACTGATCACGTGACTGATCATGCACTGATCACGTGGCTGATCATGCACTGATCACGTGGCTGATCATGCACTGATCACGTGGCTGATCATGCACTGATCACGTGGCTATCATGCACTGATCACGTGGCTGATCATACTGATCACGTGGCTGATCATGCACTGATCACGTGGCTGATCATGCACTGATCACGTGGCTATCATGCACTGATCACGTGGCTGATCATGCACTGATCACGGAGCTATCATGCACTGATCACGTGACTGATCATGCACTGATCACGTGGCTGATCATGCACTGATCACGTGACTGATCATGCACTGATCACGTGACTGATCATGCACTGATCACGTGGATATCATGCACTGATCACGTGGCTGATCATGCACTGATCACGTGTCTGATCATGCACTGATCACGTGGCTGATCATGCACTGATCACGTAACTGATCATGCACTGATCACGTGGCTATCATGCACTGATCACGTGGCTGATCATGCACTGATCACGTGGCTGATCACACACCTGTCACGTGACTGATCATGCACTGATCACGTGGCACTCATGCACTGATCACGTGGCTGATCATACACTGATCACGTAACTGATCATGCACTGATCACGTGGCTATCATGCACTGCTCACGTGGCTGATCATGCAATGATCACGTAGCTACCATATACTGGTCACGTGACTGATCATGCACTGATCACGTAAATGATCATGCACTGATCACGTGACTGATCATGCACTGATCACGTGACTGATCATGCACTGATCACGTGGCTATCATGCACTGCTCACGTGGCTGATCATGCAATGATCACGTAGCAACCATGTACTGGTCACGTGACTGATCATGCACTGATCACGTAATTGATCATGCACTGATCACGTGGCTCATCATGCACTGATCACGTGGCTGATCACACACGATCACGTGACTGATCATGCACTGATCACGTGGCTATCATGCACTGATCACGTGGCTATCATGCACTGATCACGTGGATATCATGCACTGATCACGTGGCTGATCACACACGATCACGTGACTGATCATGCACTGATCACGTGGCTATCATGCACTGATCACGTGGCTATCATGCACTGATCACGTGGCTGATCATGCACTGATCACGTAGCTATCATGCACTGATCACGTGACTGATCATGCACTGATCACGTGGCTGATCATGCACTGATCACGTGGCTGATCATGCACTGATCACGTGACTGATCATGCACTGATCACGTGGCTATCATGCACTGATCACGTGGCTGATCATGCACTGATCACGTGGCTATCATGCACTGATCACGTGACTGATCATGCACTGATCACGTAATTGATCATGCACTGATCACGTGGCTGATCATGCACTGATCACGTGACTGATCATGCACTGATCACGTGACTGATCATGCACTGATCACGTGGCTATCATGCACTGATCACGTGGCTGATCATGCACTGATCACGTAGCTATCATGCACTGATCACGTGACTGATCATGCACTGATCACGTGATTGATCATGCACTGATCACGTGGCTGATCATGCACTGATCACGTGGCTGATCATGCACTGATCACGTGACTGATCATGCACTGATCACGTGGCTATCATGCACTGATCACGTGGCTGATCATGCACTGATCACGTGGCTGATCATGCACTGATCACGTGGCTGATCATGCACTGATCACGTGACTGATCATGCACTGATCACGTGGCTGATCATGCACTGATCACGTGGCTGATCATGCACTGATCACGTGACTGATCATGCACTGATCACGTGACTGATCATGCACTGATCACGTGGCTATCATGCACTGATCACGTGGCTGATCATGCACTGATCACGTAGCTACCATGCACTGATCACGTGACTGATCATGCACTGATCACGTGACTGATCATGCACTGATCACGTGGCTATCATGCACTGATCACGTGGCTGATCATGCACTGATCACGTGACTGATCATGCACTGATCACGTGACTGATCATGCACTGATCACGTGGCTATCATGCACTGATCACGTGGCTGATCATGCACTGATCACGTGGCTGATCATGCACTGATCACGTGGCTATCATGCACTGATCACGTGGCTGATCATGCACTGATACCGTGACTGAGCATGGACTGATCACATGACTATCATGTAGTGATCACGTGACTTAATGGCGCTGATCATGTGACTGATCATGCGCTGATCATGTTTGCTATCATACACTGATCATGTGCCTCTGGAGGCAATAAACAAAGAGCTGAGTAGGCACGAATCAAACAGTCAGCAGGCAATAATCATGGAACTCAGCTGTGAGGAATCATGCTGCTCAGCTGGCAATAATCAAGCAGCTGAGCAGGCAGGAATTACGCAGCACAGCTGGCAATTGTCAAGCAGATGACAGGCAGGAATCGTGCAGCTCAGCTGGCAATTGTCAAGCAGATGAGCAGACAGTAATCACGCAGCTCAGCAGGCCCTGATCACGTGACTGAGCATGCACTGTTCACGTGGCTGATCATACACTGATCACGTGACTGATCATGCACTGATCACTTGGATATCATGCACTGATCACGTGGCTGATCATACACTGTTCACGTGTCTGACCATGCACTGATCACGTGGCTGATCATACACTGCTCACGTAACTGATCATGCACTGATCACGTGGCTGATCATGCACTGATCACGTGGCTGATCATGCACTGATCACGTGGCTGATCATGCACTGATCACGTGGTATCATGCACTGATCACGTGGCTGATCATGCACTGATCACGGGACTGATCATGCACTGATCATGGATCATGCACTGATCACGTGACTGATCATGCACTGATCACGTGGCTGATCATGCACTGATCACGTGACTGATCATGCACTGATCACGTGGCTGATCATGCACTGATCACGTGACTGATCATGCACTGATCACGTGGCTGATCATGCACTGATCACGTGGCTGATCATGCACTGATCACGTGACTGATCATGCACTGATCACGTGGCATCATGCACTGATCACGTGGCTGATCATGCACTGATCACGTGACTGATCATGCACTGATCACGTGGCTATCATGCACTGATCACGTGGCTGATCATGCACTGATCACGTAGCTATCATGCACTGATCACGTGACTGATCATGCACTGATCACGTGGCTGATCATGCACTGATCACGTGACTGATCATGCACTGATCACGTGGCTGATCATGCACTGATCACGTGGCTGATCATGCACTGATCACGTGGCTGATCATGCACTGATCACGTGACTGATCATGCACTGATCACGTGACTGATCATGCACTGATCACGTGACTGATCATGCACTGATCACGTGACTGATCATGCACTGATCACGTGGCTATCATGCACTGATCACGTGGCTGATCATGCACTGATCACGTGACTGATCATGCACTGATCACGTGGCTATCATGCACTGATCACGTGGCTATCATGCACTGATCACGTGGCTGATCATGCACTGATCACGTGACTGATCATGCACTGATCACGTCTGATCATGCACTGATCACTGACTGATCATGCACTGATCACGTGGATGATCATGCACTGATCACGTGACTGATCATGCACTGATCACGTGGCTATCATGCACTGATCACGTGGCTGATCATGCACTGATCACGTGGCTGATCATGCACTGATCACGTGGCTGATCATGCACTGATCACGTGACTGATCATGCACTGATCACGTGGCTGATCATGCACTGATCACGTGGCTGATCATGCACTGATCACGTGACTGATCATGCACTGATCACGTGACTGATCATGCACTGATCACGTGGCTATCATGCACTGATCACGTGGCTGATCATGCACTGATCACGTGGCTATCATGCACTGATCACGTGACTGATCATGCACTGATCACGTGACTGATCATGCACTGATCACGTGGCTTATCATGCACTGATCATGTGACTGATCATGTGCTGATCATGTTTGGATCATACACTGATCATGTGCCTCTGGAGGCAATGAACAAAGAGCTGAGTAGGCAGGAATCAGTCAGCAGGCAATAATCATGGAACTCAGCTCTGAGAAATCATGCTGCTCAGCTGGCAATAATCAAGCAGCTGAGCAGGCAGGAATTATGCAGCACACGTGGCAATTGTCAAGCAGATGACAGGCAGGAATCGTGCAGCTCAGCTGGCAATTGTCAAGCAGATGAGCAGACAGTAATCACGCAGCTCAGCAGGCCCTGATCACGTGACTGAGCATGCACTGTTCACGTGGCTGATCATACACTGATCACGTGACTGATCATGCACTGATCACGTGGCTATCATGCACTGATCACGTGGCTGATCATGCACTGATCACGTGGCTGTCATGCACTGATCACGTGGCTGATCATGCACTGATCACGTGACTGATCATGCACTGATCACGTGGCTATCATGCACTGATCACGTGGCTGATCATGCACTGATCACGGGACTGATCATGCACTGATCATGGCGCTATCATGCACTGACACATGACTGACATGCACTGATCACGTGCTGATCATGCACTGATCACGTGACTGATCATGCACTGATCACGTGACTGATCATGCACTGATCACGTGGCTGATCATGCACTGATCACGTGGCTATCATGCACTGATCACGTGGCTGATCATGCACTGATCACGTAGCTATCATGCACTGATCACGTGACTGATCATGCACTGATCACGTGACTGATCATGCACTGATCACGTGGCTGATCATGCACTGATCACGTGGCTGATCATGCACTGATCACGTGGCTATCATGCACTGATCACGTGGCTGATCATGCACTGATCACGTGGCTATCATGCACTGATCACGTGACTGATCATGCACTGATCACGTGGCTGATCATGCACTGATCACGTGACTGATCATGCACTGATCACGTGACTGATCATGCACTGATCACGTGGCTATCATGCACTGATCACGTGGCTGATCATGCACTGATCACGTGACTGATCATGCACTGATCACGTGGCTATCATGCACTGATCACGTGGCTGATCATGCACTGATCACGTGGCTGATCATGCACTGATCACGTGACTGATCATGCACTGATCACGTGGCATCATGCACTGATCACGTGGCTGATCATGCACTGATCACGTGACTGATCATGCACTGATCACGTGGCTATCATGCACTGATCACGTGGCTGATCATGCACTGATCACGTGCTATCATGCACTGATCACGTGACTGATCATGCACTGATCACGTGGCTGATCATGCACTGATCACGTGACTGATCATGCACTGATCACGTGACTGATCATGCACTGATCACGTGGCTATCATGCACTGCTCACGTGGCTGATCATGCACTGATCACGCAGCTACCATGTACTGGTCACGTGACTGATCATGCACTGATCACGTGGCTGATCATGCACTGATCACGTGGCTGATCATGCACTGATCACGTGACTGATCATGCACTGATCACGTGACTGATCATGCACTGATCACGTGGCTATCATGCACTGATCACGAGACTGATCATGCACTGATCACGTCTGATCATGCACTGATCACATGACTGCCCATGCACTGATCACGTGGATGATCATACACTAATCATGGACAGATCATGCACTGATCACGTGGCTGATCATGCACTGATACCGTGACTGAGCATGGACTGATCACATGACTATCATGTAGTGATCACGTGACTTAATGGCGCTGATCATGTGACTGATCATGCGCTGATCATGTTTGCTATCATACACTGATCATGTGCCTCTGGAGGCAATAAACAAAGAGCTGAGTAGGCACGAATCAAACAGTCAGCAGGCAATAATCATGGAACTCAGCTGTGAGGAATCATGCTGCTCAGCTGGCAATAATCAAGCAGCTGAGCAGGCAGGAATTACGCAGCACAGCTGGCAATTGTCAAGCAGATGACAGGCAGGAATCGTGCAGCTCAGCTGGCAATTGTCAAGCAGATGAGCAGACAGTAATCACGCAGCTCAGCAGGCCCTGATCACGTGACTGAGCATGCACTGTTCACGTGGCTGATCATACACTGATCACGTGATTGATCATGCACTGATCACTTGGATATCATGCACTGATCACGTGGCTGATCATACACTGTTCACGTGTCTGACCATGCACTGATCACGTGGCTGATCATACACTGATCACGTAACTGATCATGCACTGATCACGTGGCTATCATGCACTGATCACGTGGCTGATCATGCACTGATCACGTGGCTGATCATGCACTGATCACGTGACTGATCATGCACTGATCACGTGACTGATCATGCACTGATCACGTGGCTATCATGCACTGATCACGTGGCTGATCATGCACTGATCACGTGACTGATCATGCACTGATCACTGGCTATCATGCACTGATCACGTGGCTATCATGCACTGATCACGTGGCTGATCATGCACTGATCACGTGACTGATCATGCACTGATCACGTCTGATCATGCACTGATCACTGACTGATCATGCACTGATCACGTGGATGATCATGCACTGATCACGTGACTGATCATGCACTGATCACGTGGCTATCATGCACTGATCACGTGGCTGATCATGCACTGATCACGTGGCTGATCATGCACTGATCACGTGGCTGATCATGCACTGATCACGTGACTGATCATGCACTGATCACGTGGCTGATCATGCACTGATCACGTGGCTGATCATGCACTGATCACGTGACTGATCATGCACTGATCACGTGACTGATCATGCACTGATCACGTGGCTATCATGCACTGATCACGTGGCTGATCATGCACTGATCACGCAGCTACCATGTACTGGTCACATGACTGATCATGCACTGATCACGTGACTGATCATGCACTGATCACGTGGCTTATCATGCACTGATCATGTGACTGATCATGTGCTGATCATGTTTGGATCATACACTGATCATGTGCCTCTGGAGGCAATGAACAAAGAGCTGAGTAGGCAGGAATCAGTCAGCAGGCTATAATCATGGAACTCAGCTCTGAGAAATCATGCTGCTCAGCTGGCAATAATCAAGCAGATGAGCAGGCAGGAATTATGCAGCACACGTGGCAATTGTCAAGCAGATGACAGGCAGGAATCGTGCAGCTCAGCTGGCAATTGTCAAGCAGATGAGCAGACAGTAATCACGCAGCTCAGCAGGCCCTGATCACGTGACTGAGCATGCACTGTTCACGTGGCTGATCATACACTGATCACGTGACTGATCATGCACTGATCACGTGGCTATCATGCACTGATCACGTGACTGATCATGCACTGATCACGTAACTGTCATGCACTGATCACGTGGCTGATCATGCACTGATCACGTGACTGATCATGCACTGATCACGTGGCTATCATGCACTGATCACGTGGCTGATCATGCACTGATCACGGGACTGATCATGCACTGATCATGGCGCTATCATGCACTGACACATGACTGACATGCACTGATCACGTGGCTGATCATGCACTGATCACGTGACTGATCATGCACTGATCACGTGACTGATCATGCACTGATCACGTGGCTGATCATGCACTGATCACGTGGCTATCATGCACTGATCACGTGGCTGATCATGCACTGATCACGTAGCTATCATGCACTGATCACGTGACTGATCATGCACTGATCACGTGACTGATCATGCACTGATCACGTGACTGATCATGCACTGATCACGTGGCTGATCATGCACTGATCACGTGGCTATCATGCACTGATCACGTGGCTGATCATGCACTGATCACGTGGCTATCATGCACTGATCACGTGACTGATCATGCACTGATCACGTGGCTGATCATGCACTGATCACGTGACTGATCATGCACTGATCACGTGACTGATCATGCACTGATCACGTGGCTATCATGCACTGATCACGTGGCTGATCATGCACTGATCACGTGACTGATCATGCACTGATCACGTGGCTATCATGCACTGATCACGTGGCTGATCATGCACTGATCACGTGGCTGATCATGCACTGATCACGTGACTGATCATGCACTGATCACGTGGCATCATGCACTGATCACGTGGCTGATCATGCACTGATCACGTGACTGATCATGCACTGATCACGTGGCTATCATGCACTGATCACGTGGCTGATCATGCACTGATCACGTAGCTATCATGCACTGATCACGTGACTGATCATGCACTGATCACGTGGCTGATCATGCACTGATCACGTGACTGATCATGCACTGATCACGTGACTGATCATGCACTGATCACGTGGCTATCATGCACTGCTCACGTGGCTGATCATGCACTGATCACGCAGCTACCATGTACTGGTCACGTGACTGATCATGCACTGATCACGTGGCTGATCATGCACTGATCACGTGGCTGATCATGCACTGATCACGTGACTGATCATGCACTGATCACGTGACTGATCATGCACTGATCACGTGGCTATCATGCACTGATCACGAGACTGATCATGCACTGATCACGTCTAATCATGCACTGATCACATGACTGCCCATGCACTGATCACGTGGATGATCATACACTAATCATGTGACAGATCATGCACTGATCACGTGGCTGATCATGCACTGATACCGTGACTGAGCATGGACTGATCACATGACTATCATGTAGTGATCACGTGACTTAATGGCGCTGATCATGTGACTGATCATGCGCTGATCATGTTTGCTATCATACACTGATCATGTGCCTCTGGAGGCAATAAACAAAGAGCTGAGTAGGCACGAATCAAACAGTCAGCAGGCAATAATCATGGAACTCAGCTGTGAGGAATCATGCTGCTCAGCTGGCAATAATCAAGCAGCTGAGCAGGCAGGAATTACGCAGCACAGCTGGCAATTGTCAAGCAGATGACAGGCAGGAATCGTGCAGCTCAGCTGGCAATTGTCAAGCAGATGAGCAGACAGTAATCACGCAGCTCAGCAGGCCCTGATCACGTGACTGAGCATGCACTGTTCACGTGGCTGATCATACACTGATCACGTGATTGATCATGCACTGATCACTTGGATATCATGCACTGATCACGTGGCTGATCATACACTGTTCACGTGTCTGACCATGCACTGATCACGTGGCTGATCATACACTGATCACGTAACTGATCATGCACTGATCACGTGGCTATCATGCACTGATCACGTGGCTGATCATGCACTGATCACGTGGCTGATCATGCACTGATCACGTGACTGATCATGCACTGATCACGTGGCAATCATGCACTGATCACGTGGCTGATCATACACTGATCACGTGACTGATCATGCACTGATCACTGGCTATCATGCACTGATCACGTGGCTATCATGCACTGATCACGTGGCTGATCATGCACTGATCACGTGACTGATCATGCACTGATCACGTCTGATCATGCACTGATCACGTGACTGATCATGCACTGATCACGTGGATGATCATGCACTGATCATGTGACTGATCATGCACTGATCACGTGGCTATCATGCACTGATCACGTGGCTGATCATGCACTGATCACGTAGCTACCATGCACTGATCACGTGACTGATCATGCACTGATCACGTAATTGATCATGCACTGATCACGTGACTGATCATGCACTGATCACGTGACTGATCATGCACTGATCACGTGGATATCATGCACTGATCACGTGGCTGATCATGCACTGATCACGTGGCTGATCATGCACTGATCACGTGGCTGATCATGCACTGATCACGTGACTGATCATGCACTGATCACGTGGCTATCATGCACTGATCACGTGGCTGATCATGCACTGATCACGTGGCTGATCATGCACTGATCACGTGACTGATCATGCACTGATCACGTGGCATCATGCACTGATCACGTGGCTGATCATGCACTGATCACGTGACTGATCATGCACTGATCACGTGGCTATCATGCACTGATCACGTGGCTGATCATGCACTGATCACGTAGCTACCATGCACTGATCACGTGACTGATCATGCACTGATCACGTGGCTGATCATGCACTGATCACGTGACTGATCATGCACTGATCACGTGACTGATCATGCACTGATCACGTGGCTATCATGCACTGATCACGTGGCTGATCATGCACTGATCACGTAGCTACCATGTACTGGTCACGTGACTGATCATGCACTGATCACGTGACTGATCATGCACTGATCACGTGGCTGATCATGCACTGATCACGTGGCTGATCATGCACTGATCACGTGACTGATCATGCACTGATCACGTGACTGATCATGCACTGATCACGTGACTGATCATGCACTGATCACGTGCTGATCATGCACTGATCACGTGACTGATCATGCACTGATCACGTGGCTATCATGCACTGATCACGTGGCTGATCATGCACTGATCACGTGGCTGATCATGCACTGATACCGTGACTGAGCATGGACTGATCACATGACTATCATGTAGTGATCACGTGACTTAATGGCGCTGATCATGTGACTGATCATGCGCTGATCATGTTTGCTATCATACACTGATCATGTGCCTCTGGAGGCAATAAACAAAGAGCTGAGTAGGCACGAATCAAACAGTCAGCAGGCAATAATCATGGAACTCAGCTGTGAGGAATCATGCTGCTCAGCTGGCAATAATCAAGCAGCTGAGCAGGCAGGAATTACGCAGCACAGCTGGCAATTGTCAAGCAGATGACAGGCAGGAATCGTGCAGCTCAGCTGGCAATTGTCAAGCAGATGAGCAGACAGTAATCACGCAGCTCAGCAGGCCCTGATCACGTGACTGAGCATGCACTGTTCACGTGGCTGATCATACACTGATCACGTGATTGATCATGCACTGATCACTTGGATATCATGCACTGATCACGTGGCTGATCATACACTGTTCACGTGTCTGACCATGCACTGATCACGTGGCTGATCATACACTGCTCACGTAACTGATCATGCACTGATCACGTGGCTATCATGCACTGATCACGTGGCTGAACATGCACTGTTCACGTGGCTGATCACACACCTGTCACGTGACATATCATGCACTGATCACGTGGCACTCATGCACTGATCACGTGGCTGATCATACTCTGCTCACGTAACTGATCATGCACACATCACGTGGCTATCATGCACTGCTCACGTGGCTGTCATGGAATGATCACGTAGCTACCATATACTGGTCACGTGACTGATCATGCACTGATCACGTAAATGATCATGCACTGATCACGTGACTGATCATGCACTGATCACGTGACTGATCATGCACTGATCACGTGACTGATCATGCACTGATCACGTGGCTGATCATGCACTGATCACGTGGCTGATCATGCACTGATCACGTGACTGATCATGCACTGATCACGTGACTGATCATGCACTGATCACGTGGCTATCATGCACTGATCACGTGGCTATCATGCACTGATCACGTGGCTGATCACACACTGATCACGTGACTGATCATGCACTGATCACGTGGCTATCATGCACTGATCACGTGGCTATCATGCACTGATATCATGCACTGATCACGTGGCTGATCATGCACTGATCACGTGACTGATCATGCACTGATCACGTGGCTATCATGCACTGATCACGTGGCTGATCATGCACTGATCACGTGACTGATCATGCACTGATCACGTGACTGATCATGCACTGATCACGTGGCTATCATGCACTGATCACGTGGCTGATCATGCACTGATCACGTGACTGATCATGCACTGATCACGTGACTGATCATGCACTGATCACGTGACTGATCATGCACTGATCACGTGGCTATCATGCACTGATCACGTGGCTGATCATGCACTGATCACGTGGCTGATCATGCACTGATCACGTGACTGATCATGCACTGATCACGTGGCTATCATGCACTGATCACGTGGCTATCATGCACTGATCACGTGGCTGATCATACACTGATCACGTGACTGATCATGCACTGATCACGTGGCTGATCATGCACTGATCACGAGACTGATCATGCACTGATCACGTCTATATCATGCACTGATCACATGACTGCCCATGCACTGATCACGTGGATGATCATACACTAATCATGTGACAGATCATGCACTGATCACGTGGCTGATCATGCACTGATACCGTGACTGAGCATGGACTGATCACATGACTATCATGTAGTGATCACGTGACTTAATGGCGCTGATCATGTGACTGATCATGCGCTGATCATGTTTGCTATCATACACTGATCATGTGCCTCTGGAGGCAATAAACAAAGAGCTGAGTAGGCACGAATCAAACAGTCAGCAGGCAATAATCATGGAACTCAGCTGTGAGGAATCATGCTGCTCAGCTGGCAATAATCAAGCAGCTGAGCAGGCAGGAATTACGCAGCACAGCTGGCAATTGTCAAGCAGATGACAGGCAGGAATCGTGCAGCTCAGCTGGCAATTGTCAAGCAGATGAGCAGACAGTAATCACGCAGCTCAGCAGGCCCTGATCACGTGACTGAGCATGCACTGTTCACGTGGCTGATCATACACTGATCACGTGATTGATCATGCACTGATCACTTGGATATCATGCACTGATCACGTGGCTGATCATACACTGTTCACGTGTCTGACCATGCACTGATCACGTGGCTGATCATACACTGCTCACGTAACTGATCATGCACTGATCACGTGGCTATCATGCACTGATCACGTGGCTGAACATGCACTGTTCACGTGGCTGATCACACACCTGTCACGTGACATATCATGCACTGATCACGTGGCACTCATGCACTGATCACGTGGCTGATCATACTCTGCTCACGTAACTGATCATGCACACATCACGTGGCTATCATGCACTGCTCACGTGGCTCGTCATGGAATGATCACGTAGCTACCATATACTGGTCACGTGACTGATCATGCACTGATCACGTAAATGATCATGCACTGATCACGTGACTGATCATGCTGATCACGTGACTGATCATGCACTGATCACGTGGCTGATCATGCACTGATCACGTGGCTCATCATGCACTGATCACGTGGCTGATCATGCACGATCACGTGACTGATCATGCACTGATCACGTGACTGATCATGCACTGATCACGTGGCTATCATGCACTGATCACGTGGCTATCATGCACTGATCACGTGGCTGATCACACACTATCACGTGACTGATCATGCACTGATCACGTGGCTATCATGCACTGATCACGTGGCTATCATGCACTGATATCATGCACTGATCACGTGGCTGATCATGCACTGATCACGTGACTGATCATGCACTGATCACGTGGCTGATCATGCACTGATCACGTGACTGATCATGCACTGATCACGTGGCTGATCATGCACTGATCACGTGGCTATCATGCACTGATCACGTGGCTGATCATGCACTGATCACGTGACTGATCATGCACTGATCACGTGGCTGATCATGCACTGATCACGTGACTGATCATGCACTGATCACGTGGCTATCATGCACTGATCACGTGGCTGATCATGCACTGATCACGTGACTGATCATGCACTGATCACGTGGCTGATCATGCACTGATCACGTGGCTGATCATGCACTGATCACGTGGCTATCATGCACTGATCACGTGGCTGATCATGCACTGATCACGTAGCTATCATGCACTGATCACGTGACTGATCATGCACTGATCACGTGGCTGATCATGCACTGATCACGTGACTGATCATGCACTGATCACGTGACTGATCATGCACTGATCACGTGGCTATCATGCACTGATCACGTGGCTGATCATGCACTGATCACGTGACTGATCATGCACTGATCACGTGGCTGATCATGCACTGATCACGTGACTGATCATGCACTGATCACGTGGCTATCATGCACTGATCACGTGGCTGATCATGCACTGATCACGTGGCTGATCATGCACTGATCACGTGACTGATCATGCACTGATCACGTGGCTGATCATGCACTGATCACGTGGCTGATCATGCACTGATCACGTGACTGATCATGCACTGATCACGTGGAATCATGCACTGATCACGTGGCTGATCATGCACTGATCACGCAGCTACCATGCACTGATCACGTGACTGATCATGCACTGATCACATGACTGATCATGCACTGATCACGTGGCTTATCATGCACTGATCATGTGACTGATCATGCACTGATCATGTTTGGTATCATACACTGATCATGTGCCTCTGGAGGCAATGAACAAAGAGCTGAGTAGGCAGGAATCAGTCAGCAGGCTATAATCATGGAACTCAGCTCTGAGAAATCATGCTGCTCAGCTGGCAATAATCAAGTAGCTGAGCAGGCAGGAATTACGCAGCACAGGTGGCAATTGTCAAGCAGATGACAGGCAGGAATCGTGCAGCTCAGCTGGCAATTGTCAAGCAGATGAGCAGACAGTAATCACGCAGCTCAGCAGGCCCTGATCACGTGACTGAGCATGCACTGTTCACGTGGCTGATCATACACTGATCACGTGACTGATCATGCACTGATCACGTGACTGATCATGCACTGATCACGTGGCTGATCATGCACTGATCACGTGGCTGATCATGCACTGATCACGTGACTGATCATGCACTGATCACGTGGCTATCATGCACTGATCACGTGGCTGATCATGCACTGATCACGGGACTGATCATGCACTGATCACGTGCTATCATGCACTGACGTGACTGATCATGCACTGATCACGTGATGATCATGCACTGATCACGTGACTGATCATGCACTGATCACGTGACTGATCATGCACTGATCACGTGGCTGATCATGCACTGATCACGTGGCTATCATGCACTGATCACGTGGCTGATCATGCACTGATCACGTAGCTATCATGTACTGATCACGTGACTGATCATGCACTGATCACGTGACTGATCATGCACTGATCACGTGGCTGATCATGCACTGATCACGTGGCTGATCATGCACTGATCACGTGGCTGATCATGCACTGATCACGTGGCTATCATGCACTGATCACGTGGCTGATCATACTGATCACGTGGCTGATCATGCACTGATCACGTGGCTGATCATGCACTGATCACGTGGCTATCATGCACTGATCACGTGGCTGATCATGCACTGATCACGGAGCTATCATGCACTGATCACGTGACTGATCATGCACTGATCACGTGGCTGATCATGCACTGATCACGTGACTGATCATGCACTGATCACGTGACTGATCATGCACTGATCACGTGGATATCATGCACTGATCACGTGGCTGATCATGCACTGATCACGTGTCTGATCATGCACTGATCACGTGGCTGATCATGCACTGATCACGTAACTGATCATGCACTGATCACGTGGCTATCATGCACTGATCACGTGGCTGATCATGCACTGATCACGTGGCTGATCACACACTGTCACGTGACTGATCATGCACTGATCACGTGGCACTCATGCACTGATCACGTGGCTGATCATACACTGATCACGAACTGATCATGCACTGATCACGTGGCTATCATGCACTGATCACGTGGCTGATCATGCAATGATCACGTAGCTACCATATACTGGTCACGTGACTGATCATGCACTGATCACGTAAATGATCATGCACTGATCACGTGACTGATCATGCACTGATCACGTGACTGATCATGCACTGATCACGTGGCTATCATGCACTGCTCACGTGGCTGATCATGCAATGATCACGTAGCAACCATGTACTGGTCACGTGACTGATCATGCACTGATCACGTAATTGATCATGCACTGATCACGTGGCTCATCATGCACTGATCACGTGGCTGATCACACACGTATCACGTGACTGATCATGCACTGATCACGTGGCTATCATGCACTGATCACGTGGCTATCATGCACTGATCACGTGGATATCATGCACTGATCACGTGGCTGATCACACACGTATCACGTGACTGATCATGCACTGATCACGTGGCTATCATGCACTGATCACGTGGCTATCATGCACTGATCACGTGGCTGATCATGCACTGATCACGTAGCTATCATGCACTGATCACGTGACTGATCATGCACTGATCACGTTGATCATGCACTGATCACGTGGCTGATCATGCACTGATCACGTGACTGATCATGCACTGATCACGTGGCTATCATGCACTGATCACGTGGCTGATCATGCACTGATCACGTAGCTATCATGCACTGATCACGTGACTGATCATGCACTGATCACGTAATTGATCATGCACTGATCACGTGGCTGATCATGCACTGATCACGTGACTGATCATGCACTGATCACGTGACTGATCATGCACTGATCACGTGGCTATCATGCACTGATCACGTGGCTGATCATGCACTGATCACGTAGCTATCATGCACTGATCACGTGACTGATCATGCACTGATCACGTAATTGATCATGCACTGATCACGTGGCTGATCATGCACTGATCACGTGGCTGATCATGCACTGATCACGTGACTGATCATGCACTGATCACGTGGCTATCATGCACTGATCACGTGGCTGATCATGCACTGATCACGTGGCTGATCATGCACTGATCACGTGGCTGATCATGCACTGATCACGTGACTGATCATGCACTGATCACGTGGCTATCATGCACTGATCACGTGGCTGATCATGCACTGATCACGTGACTGATCATGCACTGATCACGTGACTGATCATGCACTGATCACGTGGCTATCATGCACTGATCACGTGGCTGATCATGCACTGATCACGTAGCTACCATGCACTGGTCACGTGACTGATCATGCACTGATCACGTGACTGATCATGCACTGATCACGTGGCTATCATGCACTGATCACGTGGCTGATCATGCACTGATCACGTGACTGATCATGCACTGATCACGTGACTGATCATGCACTGATCACGTAGCTATCATGCACTGATCACGTGGCTGATCATGCACTGATCACGTGGCTGATCATGCACTGATCACGTGGCTGATCATGCACTGATCACGTGGCTGATCATGCACTGATACCGTGACTGAGCATGGACTGATCACATGACTATCATGTAGTGATCACGTGACTTAATGGCGCTGATCATGTGACTGATCATGCGCTGATCATGTTTGCTATCATACACTGATCATGTGCCTCTGGAGGCAATAAACAAAGAGCTGAGTAGGCACGAATCAAACAGTCAGCAGGCAATAATCATGGAACTCAGCTGTGAGGAATCATGCTGCTCAGCTGGCAATAATCAAGCAGCTGAGCAGGCAGGAATTACGCAGCACAGCTGGCAATTGTCAAGCAGATGACAGGCAGGAATCGTGCAGCTCAGCTGGCAATTGTCAAGCAGATGAGCAGACAGTAATCACGCAGCTCAGCAGGCCCTGATCACGTGACTGAGCATGCACTGTTCACGTGGCTGATCATACACTGATCACGTGATTGATCATGCACTGATCACTTGGATATCATGCACTGATCACGTGGCTGATCATACACTGTTCACGTGTCTGACCATGCACTGATCACGTGGCTGATCATACACTGCTCACGTAACTGATCATGCACTGATCACGTGGCTGATCATGCACTGATCACGTGGCTGATCATGCACTGATCACGTGGCTGATCATGCACTGATCACGTGGTATCATGCACTGATCACGTGGCTGATCATGCACTGATCACGGGACTGATCATGCACTGATCATGGAGGTATCATGCACTGATCACGTGACTGATCATGCACTGATCACGTGGCTGATCATGCACTGATCACGTGACTGATCATGCACTGATCACGTGGCTGATCATGCACTGATCACGTGACTGATCATGCACTGATCACGTGGCTGATCATGCACTGATCACGTGGCTGATCATGCACTGATCACGTGACTGATCATGCACTGATCACGTGGCATCATGCACTGATCACGTGGCTGATCATGCACTGATCACGTGACTGATCATGCACTGATCACGTGGCTATCATGCACTGATCACGTGGCTGATCATGCACTGATCACGTAGCTATCATGCACTGATCACGTGACTGATCATGCACTGATCACGTGACTGATCATGCACTGATCACGTGACTGATCATGCACTGATCACGTGGCTGATCATGCACTGATCACGTGGCTGATCATGCACTGATCACGTGGCTGATCATGCACTGATCACGTGACTGATCATGCACTGATCACGTGACTGATCATGCACTGATCACGTGACTGATCATGCACTGATCACGTGACTGATCATGCACTGATCACGTGGCTATCATGCACTGATCACGTGGCTGATCATGCACTGATCACGTGACTGATCATGCACTGATCACTGGCTATCATGCACTGATCACGTGGCTATCATGCACTGATCACGTGGCTGATCATGCACTGATCACGTGACTGATCATGCACTGATCACGTCTGATCATGCACTGATCACTGACTGATCATGCACTGATCACGTGGATGATCATGCACTGATCACGTGACTGATCATGCACTGATCACGTGGCTATCATGCACTGATCACGTGGCTGATCATGCACTGATCACGTGGCTGATCATGCACTGATCACGTGGCTGATCATGCACTGATCACGTGACTGATCATGCACTGATCACGTGGCTGATCATGCACTGATCACGTGGCTGATCATGCACTGATCACGTGACTGATCATGCACTGATCACGTGACTGATCATGCACTGATCACGTGGCTATCATGCACTGATCACGTGGCTGATCATGCACTGATCACGCAGCTATCATGCACTGATCACGTGACTGATCATGCACTGATCACGTGACTGATCATGCACTGATCACGTGGCTTATCATGCACTGATCATGTGACTGATCATGCGCTGATCATGTTTGGATCATACACTGATCATGTGCCTCTGGAGGCAATGAACAAAGAGCTGAGTAGGCACGAATCAGTCAGCAGGCAATAATCATGGAACTCAGCTGTGAGGAATCATGCTGCTCAGCTGGCAATAATCAAGCAGCTGAGCAGGCAGGAATTATGCAGCACACGTGGCAATTGTCAAGCAGATGACAGGCAGGAATCGTGCAGCTCAGCTGGCAATTGTCAAGCAGATGAGCAGACAGTAATCACGCAGCTCAGCAGGCCCTGATCACGTGACTGAGCATGCACTGTTCACGTGGCTGATCATACACTGATCACGTGACTGATCATGCACTGATCACGTGGCTATCATGCACTGATCACGTGACTGATCATGCACTGATCACGTGACTGTCATGCACTGATCACGTGGCTGATCATGCACTGATCACGTGACTGATCATGCACTGATCACGTGGCTATCATGCACTGATCACGTGGCTGATCATGCACTGATCACGGGACTGATCATGCACTGATCATGGCGCTATCATGCACTGACACATGACTCACATGCACTGATCACGTGCTGATCATGCACTGATCACGTGACTGATCATGCACTGATCACGTGACTGATCATGCACTGATCACGTGGCTGATCATGCACTGATCACGTGGCTATCATGCACTGATCACGTGGCTGATCATGCACTGATCACGTAGCTATCATGCACTGATCACGTGACTGATCATGCACTGATCACGTGACTGATCATGCACTGATCACGTGGCTGATCATGCACTGATCACGTGGCTGATCATGCACTGATCACGTGGCTATCATGCACTGATCACGTGGCTGATCATGCACTGATCACGTGGCTATCATGCACTGATCACGTGACTGATCATGCACTGATCACGTGGCTGATCATGCACTGATCACGTGACTGATCATGCACTGATCACGTGACTGATCATGCACTGATCACGTGGCTATCATGCACTGATCACGTGGCTGATCATGCACTGATCACGTGACTGATCATGCACTGATCACGTGGCTATCATGCACTGATCACGTGGCTGATCATGCACTGATCACGTGGCTGATCATGCACTGATCACGTGACTGATCATGCACTGATCACGTGGCATCATGCACTGATCACGTGGCTGATCATGCACTGATCACGTGACTGATCATGCACTGATCACGTGGCTATCATGCACTGATCACGTGGCTGATCATGCACTGATCACGTGGCTACCATGCACTGATCACGTGACTGATCATGCACTGATCACGTGGCTGATCATGCACTGATCACGTGACTGATCATGCACTGATCACGTGACTGATCATGCACTGATCACGTGGCTATCATGCACTGCTCACGTGGCTGATCATGCAATGATCACGCAGCTACCATGTACTGGTCACGTGACTGATCATGCACTGATCACGTGACTGATCATGCACTGATCACGTGGCTGATCATGCACTGATCACGTGACTGATCATGCACTGATCACGTGACTGATCATGCACTGATCACGTGGCTATCATGCACTGATCACGAGACTGATCATGCACTGATCACGTCTAATCATGCACTGATCACATGACTGCCCATGCACTGATCACGTGGATGATCATACACTAATCATGGACAGATCATGCACTGATCACGTGGCTGATCATGCACTGATACCGTGACTGAGCATGGACTGATCACATGACTATCATGTAGTGATCACGTGACTTAATGGCGCTGATCATGTGACTGATCATGCGCTGATCATGTTTGCTATCATACACTGATCATGTGCCTCTGGAGGCAATAAACAAAGAGCTGAGTAGGCACGAATCAAACAGTCAGCAGGCAATAATCATGGAACTCAGCTGTGAGGAATCATGCTGCTCAGCTGGCAATAATCAAGCAGCTGAGCAGGCAGGAATTACGCAGCACAGCTGGCAATTGTCAAGCAGATGACAGGCAGGAATCGTGCAGCTCAGCTGGCAATTGTCAAGCAGATGAGCAGACAGTAATCACGCAGCTCAGCAGGCCCTGATCACGTGACTGAGCATGCACTGTTCACGTGGCTGATCATACACTGATCACGTGATTGATCATGCACTGATCACTTGGATATCATGCACTGATCACGTGGCTGATCATACACTGTTCACGTGTCTGACCATGCACTGATCACGTGGCTGATCATACACTGATCACGTAACTGATCATGCACTGATCACGTGGCTATCATGCACTGATCACGTGGCTGATCATGCACTGATCACGTGGCTGATCATGCACTGATCACGTGACTGATCATGCACTGATCACGTGACTGATCATGCACTGATCACGTGGCTATCATGCACTGATCACGTGGCTGATCATGCACTGATCACGTGACTGATCATGCACTGATCACTGGCTATCATGCACTGATCACGTGGCTATCATGCACTGATCACGTGGCTGATCATGCACTGATCACGTGACTGATCATGCACTGATCACGTCTGATCATGCACTGATCACTGACTGATCATGCACTGATCACGTGGCTGATCATGCACTGATCACGTGACTGATCATGCACTGATCACGTGGCTATCATGCACTGATCACGTGGCTGATCATGCACTGATCACGTGGCTGATCATGCACTGATCACGTGGCTGATCATGCACTGATCACGTGACTGATCATGCACTGATCACGTGGCTGATCATGCACTGATCACGTGGCTGATCATGCACTGATCACGTGACTGATCATGCACTGATCACGTGACTGATCATGCACTGATCACGTGGCTATCATGCACTGATCACGTGGCTGATCATGCACTGATCACGCAGCTACCATGTACTGATCACATGACTGATCATGCACTGATCACGTGACTGATCATGCACTGATCACGTGGCTTATCATGCACTGATCATGTGACTGATCATGCGCTGATCATGTTTGGATCATACACTGATCATGTGCCTCTGGAGGCAATGAACAAAGAGCTGAGTAGGCAGGAATCAGTCAGCAGGCAATAATCATGGAACTCAGCTCTGAGAAATCATGCTGCTCAGCTGGCAATAATCAAGCAGATGAGCAGGCAGGAATTATGCAGCACACGTGGCAATTGTCAAGCAGATGACAGGCAGGAATCGTGCAGCTCAGCTGGCAATTGTCAAGCAGATGAGCAGACAGTAATCACGCAGCTCAGCAGGCCCTGATCACGTGACTGAGCATGCACTGTTCACGTGGCTGATCATACACTGATCACGTGACTGATCATGCACTGATCACGTGGCTATCATGCACTGATCACGTGGCTGATCATGCACTGATCACGTGATTGTCATGCACTGATCACGTGGCTATCATGCACTGATCACGTGACTGATCATGCACTGATCACGTGGCTATCATGCACTGATCACGTGGCTGATCATGCACTGATCACGGGACTGATCATGCACTGATCATGGCGCTATCATGCACTGACACATGACTGACATGCACTGATCACGTGGCTGATCATGCACTGATCACGTGACTGATCATGCACTGATCACGTGACTGATCATGCACTGATCACGTGGCTGATCATGCACTGATCACGTGGCTATCATGCACTGATCACGTGGCTGATCATGCACTGATCACGTAGCTATCATGCACTGATCACGTGACTGATCATGCACTGATCACGTGACTGATCATGCACTGATCACGTGGCTATCATGCACTGATCACGTGGCTGATCATGCACTGATCACGTGGCTGATCATGCACTGATCACGTGGCTATCATGCACTGATCACGTGACTGATCATGCACTGATCACGTGGCTGATCATGCACTGATCACGTGACTGATCATGCACTGATCACGTGACTGATCATGCACTGATCACGTGGCTATCATGCACTGATCACGTGGCTGATCATGCACTGATCACGTGACTGATCATGCACTGATCACGTGGCTATCATGCACTGATCACGTGGCTGATCATGCACTGATCACGTGGCTGATCATGCACTGATCACGTGACTGATCATGCACTGATCACGTGGCATCATGCACTGATCACGTGGCTGATCATGCACTGATCACGTGACTGATCATGCACTGATCACGTGGCTATCATGCACTGATCACGTGGCTGATCATGCACTGATCACGTGGCTATCATGCACTGATCACGTGACTGATCATGCACTGATCACGTGGCTGATCATGCACTGATCACGTGACTGATCATGCACTGATCACGTGACTGATCATGCACTGATCACGTGGCTATCATGCACTGCTCACGTGGCTGATCATGCACTGATCACGCAGCTACCATGCACTGATCACGTGACTGATCATGCACTGATCACGTGGCTGATCATGCACTGATCACGTGGCTGATCATGCACTGATCACGTGACTGATCATGCACTGATCACGTGACTGATCATGCACTGATCACGTGGCTATCATGCACTGATCACGAGACTGATCATGCACTGATCACGTCTATATCATGCACTGATCACATGACTGCCCATGCACTGATCACGTGGATGATCATACACTAATCATGTGACAGATCATGCACTGATCACGTGGCTGATCATGCACTGATACCGTGACTGAGCATGGACTGATCACATGACTATCATGTAGTGATCACGTGACTTAATGGCGCTGATCATGTGACTGATCATGCGCTGATCATGTTTGCTATCATACACTGATCATGTGCCTCTGGAGGCAATAAACAAAGAGCTGAGTAGGCACGAATCAAACAGTCAGCAGGCAATAATCATGGAACTCAGCTGTGAGGAATCATGCTGCTCAGCTGGCAATAATCAAGCAGCTGAGCAGGCAGGAATTACGCAGCACAGCTGGCAATTGTCAAGCAGATGACAGGCAGGAATCGTGCAGCTCAGCTGGCAATTGTCAAGCAGATGAGCAGACAGTAATCACGCAGCTCAGCAGGCCCTGATCACGTGACTGAGCATGCACTGTTCACGTGGCTGATCATACACTGATCACGTGATTGATCATGCACTGATCACTTGGATATCATGCACTGATCACGTGGCTGATCATACACTGTTCACGTGTCTGACCATGCACTGATCACGTGGCTGATCATACACTGATCACGTAACTGATCATGCACTGATCACGTGGCTATCATGCACTGATCACGTGGCTGATCATGCACTGATCACGTGGCTGATCATGCACTGATCACGTGACTGATCATGCACTGATCACGTGGCAATCATGCACTGATCACGTGGCTGATCATACACTGATCACGTGACTGATCATGCACTGATCACTGGCTATCATGCACTGATCACGTGGCTATCATGCACTGATCACGTGGCTGATCATGCACTGATCACGTGACTGATCATGCACTGATCACGTCTGATCATGCACTGATCACGTGACTGATCATGCACTGATCACGTGGATGATCATGCACTGATCACGTGACTGATCATGCACTGATCACGTGGCTATCATGCACTGATCACGTGGCTGATCATGCACTGATCACGTAGCTACCATGTACTGATCACGTGACTGATCATGCACTGATCACGTAATTGATCATGCACTGATCACGTGACTGATCATGCACTGATCACGTGACTGATCATGCACTGATCACGTGGCTATCATGCACTGATCACGTGGCTGATCATGCACTGATCACGTGGCTGATCATGCACTGATCACGTGGCTGATCATGCACTGATCACGTGACTGATCATGCACTGATCACGTGGCTATCATGCACTGATCACGTGGCTGATCATGCACTGATCACGTGGCTGATCATGCACTGATCACGTGACTGATCATGCACTGATCACGTGGCATCATGCACTGATCACGTGGCTGATCATGCACTGATCACGTGACTGATCATGCACTGATCACGTGGCTATCATGCACTGATCACGTGGCTGATCATGCAATGATCACGTAGCTACCATGCACTGGTCACGTGACTGATCATGCACTGATCACGTGACTGATCATGCACTGATCACGTGACTGATCATGCACTGATCACGTGACTGATCATGCACTGATCACGTGACTGATCATGCACTGATCACGTGGCTGATCATGCACTGATCACGTGGCTATCATGCACTGATCACGTGGCTGATCATGCACTGATCACGTAGCTATCATGCACTGATCACGTGACTGATCATGCACTGATCACGTGGCTGATCATGCACTGATCACGTGGCTGATCATGCACTGATCACGTGGCTATCATGCACTGATCACGTGACTGATCATGCACTGATCACATGACTGATCATGCACTGATCACGTGGCTTATCATGCACTGATCATGTGACTGATCATGCACTGATCATGTTTGCTATCATACACTGATCATGTGCCTCTGGAGGCAATGAACAAAGAGCTGAGTAGGCACGAATCAGTCAGCAGGCAATAATCATGGAACTCAGCTGTGAGGAATCATGCTGCTCAGCTGGCAATAATCAAGCAGCTGAGCAGGCAGGAATTACGCAGCACAGCTGGCAATTGTCAAGCAGATGACAGGCAGGAATCGTGCAGCTCAGCTGGCAATTGTCAAGCAGATGAGCAGACAGTAATCACGCAGCTCAGCAGGCCCTGATCACGTGACTGAGCATGCACTGTTCACGTGGCTGATCATACACTGATCACGTGACTGATCATGCACTGATCACGTGACTGATCATGCACTGATCACGTGGCTGATCATGCACTGATCACGTGGCTGATCATGCACTGATCACGTGGCTGATCATGCACTGATCACGTGACTGATCATGCACTGATCACGTGGCATCATGCACTGATCACGTGGCACTCATGCACTGATCACGTGGCTGATCATACACTGATCACGTGACTGATCATGCACTGATCACGTGGCTATCATGCACTGATCACGTGGCTGATCATGCACTGATCACGTAGCTGATCATGCACTGATCACGTGACTGATCATGCACTGATCACGTGGCTGATCATGCACTGATCACGTGACTGATCATGCACTGATCACGTGGCTGATCATGCACTGATCACGTGGCTGATCATGCACTGATCACGTGGCTGATCATGCACTGATCACGTGACTGATCATGCACTGATCACGTGTGACTGATCATGCACTGATCACGTGACTGATCATGCACTGATCACGTGACTGATCATGCACTGATCACGTGGCTATCATGCACTGATCACGTGGCTGATCATGCACTGATCACGTGGCACTGATCATGCATCTGATCACGTGACTGATCATGCACTGATCACGTGGCTGATCATGCACTGATCACGTGACTGATCATGCACTGATCACGTGACTGATCATGCACTGATCACGTGGCTGATCATGCACTGATCACGTGGCTGATCATGCACTGATCACGTGACTGATCATGCACTGATCACGTGACTGATCATGCACTGATCACGTGACTGATCATGCACTGATCACGTGGCTGATCATGCACTGATCACGTGGCTGATCATGCACTGATCACGTGGCTGATCATGCACTGATCACGTGACTGATCATGCACTGATCACGTGACTGATCATGCACTGATCACGTGGCTGATCATGCACTGATCACGTGACTGATCATGCACTGATCACGTGACTGATCATGCACTGATCACGTGGCTGATCATGCACTGATCACGTGGCTGATCATGCACTGATCACGTCAGCTATCATGATCACTGGTCACGTGACTGATCATGCACTGATCACGTGATTGATCATGCACTGATCACGTGGCTGATCATGCACTGATCACGTGGCTGATCATGCACTGATCACGTGACTGATCATGCACTGATCACGTGACTGATCATGCACTGATCACGTGGCTATCATGCACTGATCACGTGGCTGATCATGCACTGATCACGTGACTGATCATGCACTGATCACGTGGCTGATCATGCACTGATCACGTGACTGATCATGCACTGATCACGTGACTGATCATGCACTGATCACGTGGCTATCATGCACTGCTCACGTGGCTGATCATGCATGATCACGCAGCTACCATGTACTGGTCACATGACTGATCATGCACTGATCACGTGACTGATCATGCACTGATCACGTGGCTATCATGCACTACTCACGTGGCTGATCATGCAATGATCATGTAGCTACCATGTACAGGTCACGTGAATGATCATACACCCATCAGGTGACTGATCATGCACTGATCACGTGGCTATCATGCACTGATCACGAGACTGATCATGCACTGATCACGTCTATATCATGCACTGATCACATGACTGCCCATGCACTGATCACGTGGATGATCATACACTAATCATGTGACAGATCATGCACTGATCACGTGGCTGATCATGCACTGATACCGTGACTGAGCATGGACTGATCACATGACTATCATGTAGTGATCACGTGACTTAATGGCGCTGATCATGTGACTGATCATGCACTGATCATGTTTGCTATCATACACTGATCATGTGCCTCTGGAGGCAATAAACAAAGAGCTGAGTAGGCACGAATCAAACAGTCAGCAGGCAATAATCATGGAACTCAGCTGTGAGGAATCATGCTGCTCAGCTGGCAATAATCAAGCAGCTGAGCAGGCAGGAATTACGCAGCACAGCTGGCAATTGTCAAGCAGATGACAGGCAGGAATCGTGCAGCTCAGCTGGCAATTGTCAAGCAGATGAGCAGACAGTAATCACGCAGCTCAGCAGGCCCTGATCACGTGACTGAGCATGCACTGTTCACGTGGCTGATCATACACTGATCACGTGATTGATCATGCACTGATCACTTGGATATCATGCACTGATCACGTGGCTGATCATGCACTGATCACGTGCTGACCATGCACTGATCACGTGACTGATCATGCACTGATCACGTGGCTGATCATGCACTGATCACGTGGCTGATCATGCACTGATCACGTGGCTATCATGCACTGATCACGTGACTGATCATGCACTGATCACGTGACTGATCATGCACTGATCACGTGGCTGATCATGCACTGATCACGTGACTGATCATGCACTGATCACGTGACTGATCATGCACTGATCACGTGGCTATCATGCACTGATCACGTGGCTGATCATGCAATGATCACGTAGCTACCATGCACTGATCACGTGACTGATCATGCACTGATCACGTAATTGATCATGCACTGATCACGTGACTGATCATGCACTGATCACGTGACTGATCATGCACTGATCACGTGACTGATCATGCACTGATCACGTGGCTATCATGCACTGATCACGTGGCTGATCATGCACTGATCACGTAGCTATCATGCACTGATCACGTGACTGATCATGCACTGATCACGTGACTGATCATGCACTGATCACGTGACTGATCATGCACTGATCACGTGACTGATCATGCACTGATCACGTGGCTATCATGCACTGATCACGTGGCTGATCATGCACTGATCACGCAGATACCATGCACTGATCACATGACTGATCATGCACTGATCACATAATTGATCATGCACTGATCACTGGCTTATCATGCACTGATCATGTGACTGATCATGTGCTGATCATGTTTGGTATCATACACTGATCATGTGCCTCTGGAGGCAATGAACAAAGAGCTGAGTAGGCACGAATCAGTCAGCAGGCAATAATCATGGAACTCAGCTGAGAAATCATGCTGCTCAGCTGGCAATAATCAAGCAGCTGAGCAGGCAGGAATTATGCAGCACAGCTGGCAATTGTCAAGCAGATGACAGGCAGGAATCGTGCAGCTCAGCTGGCAATTGTCAAGCAGATGAGCAGACAGTAATCACGCAGCTCAGCAGGCCCTGATCACGTGACTGAGCATGCACTGTTCACGTGGCTGATCATACACTGATCACGTGACTGATCATGCACTGATCACGTGACTGATCATGCACTGATCACGTGGCTGATCATGCACTGATCACGTGGCTGATCATGCACTGATCACGGGACTGATCATGCACTGATCACGTGGCTATCATGCACTGATACATGACTGACATGCACTGATCACGTGGCTGATCATGCACTGATCACGTGACTGATCATGCACTGATCACGTGACTGATCATGCACTGATCACGTGGCTATCATGCACTGATCACGTGGCTGATCATGCAATGATCACGTAGCTACCATGTACTGGTCACGTGACTGATCATGCACTGATCACGTAATTGATCATGCACTGATCACGTGGCTGATCATGCACTGATCACGTGGCTGATCATGCACTGATCACGTGACTGATCATGCACTGATCACGTGACTGATCATGCACTGATCACGTGGCTATCATGCACTGATCACGTGGCTGACATACACTGATCACGTGACTGATCATGCACTGATCACGTGGCTGATCATGCACTGATCACGTGACTGATCATGCACTGATCACGTGTCTGATCATGCACTGATCACGTGGCTATCATGCACTGCTCACGTGGCTGATCATGCATGATCACGCAGCTACCATGTACTGGTCACATGACTGATCATGCACTGATCACGTGACTGATCATGCACTGATCACGTGGCTATCATGCACTACTCACGTGGCTGATCATGCAATGATCATGTAGCTACCATGTACAGGTCACGTGAATGATCATACACCCATCAGGTGACTGATCATGCACTGATCACGTGGCTATCATGCACTGATCACGAGACTGATCATGCACTGATCACGTCTATATCATGCACTGATCACATGACTGCCCATGCACTGATCACGTGGATGATCATACACTAATCATGTGACAGATCATGCACTGATCACGTGGCTGATCATGCACTGATACCGTGACTGAGCATGGACTGATCACATGACTATCATGTAGTGATCACGTGACTTAATGGCGCTGATCATGTGACTGATCATGCGCTGATCATGTTTGCTATCATACACTGATCATGTGCCTCTGGAGGCAATAAACAAAGAGCTGAGTAGGCACGAATCAAACAGTCAGCAGGCAATAATCATGGAACTCAGCTGTGAGGAATCATGCTGCTCAGCTGGCAATAATCAAGCAGCTGAGCAGGCAGGAATTACGCAGCACAGCTGGCAATTGTCAAGCAGATGACAGGCAGGAATCGTGCAGCTCAGCTGGCAATTGTCAAGCAGATGAGCAGACAGTAATCACGCAGCTCAGCAGGCCCTGATCACGTGACTGAGCATGCACTGTTCACGTGGCTGATCATACACTGATCACGTGATTGATCATGCACTGATCACTTGGATATCATGCACTGATCACGTGGCTGATCATACACTGTTCACGTGTCTGACCATGCACTGATCACGTGGCTGATCATACACTGCTCACGTAACTGATCATGCACTGATCACGTGGCTATCATGCACTGATCACGTGGCTGAACATGCACTGTTCACGTGGCTGATCACACACCTGTCACGTGACATATCATGCACTGATCACGTGGCACTCATGCACTGATCACGTGGCTGATCATACTCTGCTCACGTAACTCATCATGCACACATCACGTGGCTATCATGCACTGCTCACGTGGCTCGTCATGGAATGATCACGTAGCTACCATATACTGGTCACGTGACTGATCATGCACAGATCACGTAAATGATCATGCACTGTTCACGTGACTGATCATGTACTGATCACGTGACTGATCATGCACTGATCACGTGGCTATCATGCACTGATCACGTGGCTGATCATGCACTGATCACGTGGCTGATCATGCACTGATCACGTGACTGATCATGCACTGATCACGTGGCTGATCATGCACTGATCACGTGGCTATCATGCACTGATATCATGCACTGATCACGTGGCTGATCACACACGATCACGTGACTGATCATGCACTGATCACGTGGCTGATCATGCACTGATCACGTGACTGATCATGCACTGATCACGTGACTGATCATGCACTGATCACGTGGCTGATCATGCACTGATCACGTGACTGATCATGCACTGATCACGTGACTGATCATGCACTGATCACGTGACTGATCATGCACTGATCACGTGGCTGATCATGCACTGATCACGTGGCTGATCATGCACTGATCACGTGACTGATCATGCACTGATCACGTGACTGATCATGCACTGATCAGTGGCTATCATGCACTGATCACGTGGCTGATCATGCACTGATCACGTGACTGATCATGCACTGATCACGTGGCTATCATGCACTGATCACGTGGCTATCATGCACTGATCACGTGGCTGATCATGCACTGATCACGTGACTGATCATGCACTGATCACGTCTATATCATGCACTGATCACATGACTGATCATGCACTGATCACGTGGATGATCATGCACTGATCATGTGACTGATCATGCACTGATCACGTGGCTATCATGCACTGATCACGTGGCTGATCATGCACTGATCACGTAGCTATCATGCACTGATCACGTGACTGATCATGCACTGATCACGTGACTGATCATGCACTGATCACGTGACTGATCATGCACTGATCACGTGACTGATCATGCACTGATCACGTGACTGATCATGCACTGATCACGTGGCTATCATGCACTGATCACGTGGCTGATCATGCACTGATCACGTGGCTATCATGCACTGATCACGTGACTGATCATGCACTGATCACGTGGCTGATCATGCACTGATCACGTGGCTGATCATGCACTGATCACGTGACTGATCATGCACTGATCACGTGACTGATCATGCACTGATCACGTGGCTATCATGCACTGATCACGTGGCTGATCATGCACTGATCACGTGCCTGATCATGCACTGATCACATGGCTGATCATGCACTGATCACGTGACTGATCATGCACTGATCACGTGGCTATCATGCACTATCACGTGGCTGATCATGCAATGATCATGTAGCTACCATGTACTGGTCACGTGACTGATCATACACTGATCACGTGACTGATCATGCACTGATCACGTGGCTGATCATGCACTGATCACGTGACTGATCATGCACTGATCACGTGGCTATCATGCACTGATCACGTGGCTGATCATGCACTGATCACGTGGCTGATCATGCACTGATACCGTGACTGAGCATGGACTGATCACATGACTATCATGTAGTGATCACGTGACTTAATGGCACTGATCATGTGACTGATCATGCGCTGATCATGTTTGCTATCATACACTGATCATGTGCCTCTGGAGGCAATAAACAAAGAGCTGAGTAGGCACGAATCAAACAGTCAGCAGGCAATAATCATGGAACTCAGGTGTGAGGAATCATGCTGCTCAGCTGGCAATAATCAAGCAGCTGAGCAGGCAGGAATTACGCAGCACAGCTGGCAATTGTCAAGCAGATGACAGGCAGGAATCGTGCAGCTCAGCTGGCAATTGTCAAGCAGATGAGCAGACAGTAATCACGCAGCTCAGCAGGCCCTGATCACGTGACTGAGCATGCACTATTCACGTGAATCATGCTGATCAGCTGGCAATAATCATGCAGCTGATCAGGCAGGAATTACACAGCACAGCTGGCAATTGTCAAGCAGATGACAGGCAGGAATCGTGCAGCTCAGCTGGCAATTGTCAAGCAGATGAGCAGACAGTAATCACGCAGCTCAGCAGGCATGATCACGTGACTGATCATGCACTGATCACGTGGCTGATCATACACTGATCACGTGACTGATCATGCACTGATCACGTGGCTATCATGCACTGATCACGTGGCTGATCATGCACTGATCACGTGTCTGATCATGCACTGATCACGTGGCTGATCATGCACTGATCACGTAACTGATCATGCACTGATCACGTGGCTATCATGCACTGATCACGTGGCTGATCATGCACTGATCACGTGGCTGATCATGCACTGATCACGTGACTATCATGCACTGATCACGTGGCACTCATGCACTGATCACGTGGCTGATCATGCACTGATCACGTGACTGATCATGCACTGATCACGTAATTGTCATGCACTGATCACGTGGCTATCATGCACTGATCACGTGGCTGATCATGCACTGATCACGTGACTGATCATGCACTGATCACGTGGATATCATGCACTGATCACGTGGCTGATCATGCACTGATCACGTGACTGATCATGCACTGATCACGGGCTATCATGCACTGATACATGACTGATCATGCACTGATCACGTGATGATCATGCACTGATCACGTGACTGATCATGCACTGATCACGTAACTGATCATGCACTGATCACGTGGCTGATCATGCACTGATCACGTGGCTGATCATGCACTGATCACGTGGCACTCATGCACTGATCACGTGGCTGATCATGCACTGATCACGTGACTGATCATGCACTGATCACGTGGCTATCATGCACTGATCACGTGGCTGTCATGCATGATCACGTAGCTACATGCACTGTCACGTGACTGATCATGCACTGATCACGTGACTGATCATGCACTGATCACGTGACTGATCATGCACTGATCACGTGGCTATCATGCACTGATCACGTGGCTGATCATGCACTGATCACGTAGCTACCATGCACTGATCACGTGACTGATCATGCACTGATCACGTAATTGATCATGCACTGATCACGTGGCTGATCATGCACTGATCACGTGGCTGATCATGCACTGATCACGTGACTGATCATGCACTGATCACGTGACTGATCATGCACTGATCACGTGGCTATCATGCACTGATCACGTGGCTGATCATGCACTGATCACGTGACTGATCATGCACTGATCACGTGACTGATCATGCACTGATCACGTGACTGATCATGCACTGATCACGTGGCTGATCATGCAATGATCATGTAGCTACCATGTACTGGTCACGTGACTGATCATACACCCATCAGGTGACTGATCATGCACTGATCACGTGGCTGATCATGCACTGATCACGTGACTGATCATGCACTGATCACGTGACTGATCATGCACTGATCACGTGGCTATCATGCACTGATCACGTGGCTGATCATGCACTGATCACGTGGCTGATCATGCACTGATACCGTGACTGAGCATGGACTGATCACATGACTATCATGTAGTGATCACGTGACTTAATGGCGCTGATCATGTGACTGATCATGCGCTGATCATGTTTGCTATCATACACTGATCATGTGCCTCTGGAGGCAATAAACAAAGAGCTGAGTAGGCACGAATCAAACAGTCAGCAGGCAATAATCATGGAACTCAGCTGTGAGAAATCATGCTGCTCAGCTGGCAATAATCAAGCAGCTGAGCAGGCAGGAATTACGCAGCACAGCTGGCAATTGTCAAGCAGATGACAGGCAGGAATCGTGCAGCTCAGCTGGCAATTGTCAAGCAGATGAGCAGACAGTAATCACGCAGCTCAGCAGGCCCTGATCACGTGACTGAGCATGCACTGTTCACGTGGCTGATCATACACTGATCACGTGACTGATCATGCACTGATCACGTGGCTATCATGCACTGATCACGTGGCTGATCATACACTGTTCACGTGTCTGACCATGCACTGATCACGTGGCTGATCATGCACTGATCACGTGGCTGATCATGCACTGATCACGTGGCTATCATGCACTGATCACGTGGCTGATCATGCACTGATCACGTGGCTATCATGCACTGATCACGTGACTGATCATGCACTGATCACGTGGCTGATCATGCACTGATCACGTGGCTGATCATGCACTGATCACGTGGCTATCATGCACTGATCACGTGACTGATCATGCACTGATCACATGACTGATCATGCACTGATCACGTGGCTTATCATGCACTGATCATGTGACTGATCATGCACTGATCATGTTTGGTGTCATACACTGATCATGTGCCTCTGGAGGCAATGAACAAAGAGCTGAGTAGGCACGAATCAGTCAGCAGGCTATAATCATGGAACTCAGCTCTGAGAAATCATGCTGCTCAGCTGGCAATAATCAAGCAGATGAGCAGGCAGGAATTACGCAGCACAGCTGGCAATTGTCAAGCAGATGACAGGCAGGAATCGTGCAGCTCAGCTGGCAATTGTCAAGCAGATGAGCAGACAGTAATCACGCAGCTCAGCAGGCCCTGATCACGTGACTGAGCATGCACTGTTCACGTGGCTGATCACACACTGATCACGTGACTGATCATGCACTGATCACGTGACTGATCATGCACTGATCACGTGGCTGATCATGCACTGATCACGTGGCTGATCATGCACTGATCACGTGGCTGATCATGCACTGATCACGTGACTGATCATGCACTGATCACGTGGCATCATGCACTGATCACGTGGCACTCATGCACTGATCACGTGGCTGATCATACACTGATCACGTGACTGATCATGCACTGATCACGTGGCTATCATGCACTGATCACGTGGCTGTCATGCAATGATCACGTAGCTACCATGCACTGATCACGTGACTGATCATGCACTGATCACGTAACTGATCATGCACTGATCACGTGACTGATCATGCACTGATCACGTGGCTATCATGCACTGATCACGTGGCTGATCATGCACTGATCACGTAGCTACCATGTACTGATCACGTGACTGATCATGCACTGATCACGTGGCTGATCATGCACTGATCACGTGACTGATCATGCACTGATCACGTGACTGATCATGCACTGATCACGTGGCTATCATGCACTGATCACGTGGCTGATCATGCACTGATCACGTGGCTATCATGCACTGATCACGTGACTGATCATGCACTGATCACGTGGCTGATCATGCACTGATCACGTGACTGATCATGCACTGATCACGTGACTGATCATGCACTGATCACGTGGCTATCATGCACTGATCACGTGGCTGATCATGCACTGATCACGTGACTGATCATGCACTGATCACGTGACTGATCATGCACTGATCACGTGACTGATCATGCACTGATCACGTGGCTATCATGCACTATCACGTGGCTGATCATGCACTGATCACGTGACTGATCATGCACTGATCACGTGACTGATCATGCACTGATCACGTGCTATCATGCACTGATCACGTGATGATCATGCACTGATCACGTGGCTGATCATGCACTGATCACGTGGCTGATCATGCACTGATCACGTGGCTGATCATGCACTGATACCGTGACTGAGCATGGACTGATCACATGACTATCATGTAGTGATCACGTGACTTAATGGCGCTGATCATGTGACTGATCATGCGCTGATCATGTTTGCTATCATACACTGATCATGTGCCTCTGGAGGCAATAAACAAAGAGCTGAGTAGGCACGAATCAAACAGTCAGCAGGCAATAATCATGGAACTCAGCTGTGAGGAAACATGCTGCTCAGCTGGCAATAATCAAGCAGCTGAGCAGGCAGGAATTACGCAGCACAGCTGGCAATTGTCAAGCAGATGACAGGCAGAATCACGCAGCTCAGCAGGCCCTGATCACGTGACTGAGCATGCACTGTTCACGTGGCTGATCACACACTGATCACGTGACTGATCATGCACTGATCACGTGGATATCATGCACTGATCACGTGGCTGATCATACACTGATCACGTGTCTGACCATGCACTGATCACGTGGCTGATCATACACTGATCACGTAACTGATCATGCACTGATCACGTGGCTGATCATGCACTGATCACGTGGCTGATCATGCACTGATCACGTGGCTATCATGCACTGATCACGTGACTGATCATGCACTGATCACGTGACTGATCATGCACTGATCACGTGGCTGATCATGCACTGATCACGTGACTGATCATGCACTGATCACGTGACTGATCATGCACTGATCACGTGGCTATCATGCACTGATCACGTGGCTGATCATGCACTGATCACGTAGCTACCATGCACTGGTCACGTGACTGATCATGCACTGATCACGTGACTGATCATGCACTGATCACGTGGCTGATCATGCACTGATCACGTGGCTGATCATGCACTGATCACGTGACTGATCATGCACTGATCACGTGACTGATCATGCACTGATCACGTGGCTATCATGCACTGATCACGTGGCTGATCATGCACTGATCACGTGCCTGATCATGCACTGATCACGTGGCTGATCATGCACTGATCACGTGACTGATCATGCACTGATCACGTGACTGATCATGCACTGATCACGTGGCTATCATGCACTGATCACGTGGCTGATCATGCATGATCACGCAGCTACCATGTACTGGTCACATGACTGATCATGCACTGATCACGTGACTGATCATGCACTGATCACGTGGCTATCATGCACTACTCACGTGGCTGATCATGCAATGATCATGTAGCTACCATGTACTGGTCACGTGAATGATCATACACTGATCAGGTGACTGATCATGCACTGATCACGTGGCTATCATGCACTGATCACGTGACTGATCATGCACTGATCACGTCTATATCATGCACTGATCACATGACTGCCCATGCACTGATCACGTGGATGATCATACACTGATCATGTGACTGATCATGCACTGATCACGTGGCTGATCATGCACTGATCACGTGGCTGATCATGCACTGATCACGTGACTGGTCATACTGATCACGTGCCTGATCATGCACTGATCACGTGGCTGATCATGCACTGATCACGTGGCTATCATGCACTGATCACGTGGCTATCATGCACTGATCACGTGGCTGATCATGCACTGATCACGTGACTGATCATGCACTGATCACGTGGCTATCATGCACTGATCACGTGGCTGGTCATACTGATCACGTGGCTGATCATGCACTGATCACGTGGCTGATCATGCACTGATCACGTGACTGATCATGCACTGATCACGTGGCTGATCATGCACTGATCACGTGACTGATCATGCACTGATCACGTGGCTATCATGCACTGATCACGTGGCTGATCATGCACTGATCACGTGGCTGATCATGCACTGATCACGTGACTGATCATGCACTGATCACGTGGCTGATCATGCACTGATCACGTGGCTGATCATGCACTGATCACGTGGCTGATCATGCACTGATCACGTGGCTGATCATGCACTGATCACGTGACTGATCATGCACTGATCACGTGGCTATCATGCACTGATCACGTGGCTGATCATGCACTGATCACGTGGCTACCATGCACTGATCACGTGACTGATCATGCACTGATCACGTGACTGATCATGCACTGATCACGTGGCTATCATGCACTGATCACGTGGCTGATCATGCACTGATCACGTGCTGATCATGCACTGATCACGTGGCTGATCATGCACTGATCACGTGACTGATCATGCACTGATCACGTGGCTATCATGCACTGATCACGTGGCTGATCATGCACTGATCACGTAGCTACCATGTACTGGTCACGTGACTGATCATACACTGATCACGTAATTGATCATGCACTGATCACGTGGCTGATCATGCACTGATCACGTGACTGATCATGCACTGATCACGTGGCTATCATGCACTGATCACGTGGCTGATCATGCACTGATCACGTGGCTACCATGCACTGATCACGTGACTGATCATGCACTGATCACGTGGCTGATCATGCACTGATCACGTGGCTGATCATGCACTGATCACGTGACTGATCATGCACTGATCACGTGGCTGATCATGCACTGATCACGTGGCTATCATGCACTGATCACGTGGCTGATCATGCACTGATCACGTAGCTATCATGCACTGATCACGTGACTGATCATGCACTGATCACGTGACTGATCATGCACTGATCACGTGGCTATCATGCACTGATCACGTGGCTGATCATGCACTGATCACGTGACTGTCATGCACTGATCACGTGACTGATCATGCACTGATCACGTAGCTATCATGCACTGATCACGTGACTGATCATGCACTGATCACGTGGCTGATCATGCACTGATCACGTGGCTGATCATGCACTGATCACGTGGCTGATCATGCACTGATACCGTGACTGAGCATGGACTGATCACATGACTATCATGTAGTGATCACGTGACTTAATGGCGCTGATCATGTGACTGATCATGCGCTGATCATGTTTGCTATCATACACTGATCATGTGCCTCTGGAGGCAATAAACAAAGAGCTGAGTAGGCACGAATCAAACAGTCAGCAGGCAATAATCATGGAACTCAGCTGTGAGGAATCATGCTGCTCAGCTGGCAATAATCAAGCAGCTGAGCAGGCAGGAATTACGCAGCACAGCTGGCAATTGTCAAGCAGATGACAGGCAGGAATCGTGCAGCTCAGCTGGCAATTGTCAAGCAGATGAGCAGACAGTAATCACGCAGCTCAGCAGGCCCTGATCACGTGACTGAGCATGCACTGTTCACGTGGCTGATCATACACTGATCACGTGATGATCATGCACTGATCACTTGGATATCATGCACTGATCACGTGGCTGATCATACACTGTTCACGTGTCTGACCATGCACTGATCACGTGGCTGATCATACACTGCTCACGTAACTGATCATGCACTGATCACGTGGCTATCATGCACTGATCACGTGGCTGATCATGCACTGATCACGTGACTGATCATGCACTGATCACGTGCTGATCATGCACTGATCACGTGGCTATCATGCACTGATCACGTGGCTGATCATGCACTGATCACGTAGCTACCATGCACTGATCACGTGACTGATCATGCACTGATCACGTAATGATCATGCACTGATCACGTGGCTGATCATGCACTGATCACGTGACTGATCATGCACTGATCACGTGACTGATCATGCACTGATCACGTGGCTATCATGCACTGATCACGTGGCTGATCATACTGATCACGTGCCTCGTCATGCACTGATCACGTGGCTGATCATGCACTGATCACGTGACTGATCATGCACTGATCACGTGGCTATCATGCACTGATCACGTGGCTGATCATGCACTGATCACGTGGCTACCATGCACTGATCACGTGACTGATCATGCACTGATCACGTGACTGATCATGCACTGATCACGTGGCTGATCATGCACTGATCACGTGACTGATCATGCACTGATCACGTGGCTATCATGCACTGATCACGTGGCTGATCATGGCTGATCACGTGTCTGATCATGCACTGATCACGTGGCTGATCATGCACTGATCACGTGACTGATCATGCACTGATCACGTGGCTATCATGCACTGATCACGTGGCTGATCATGCACTGATCACGTGGCTGATCATGCACTGTCACGTGACTGATCATGCACTGATCACGTGGCACTCATGCACTGATCACGTGGCTGATCATACACTGATCACGTGACTGATCATGCACTGATCACGTGGCTATCATGCACTGATCACGTGGCTGATCATGCAATGATCACGTAGCTACCATGCACTGATCACGTGACTGATCATGCACTGATCACGTAACTGATCATGCACTGATCAGTGACTGATCATGCACTGATCACGTGGCTGATCATGCACTGATCACGTAGCTACCATGCACTGATCACGTGGCTGATCATGCACTGATCACGTGATTGATCATGCACTGATCACGTGACTGATCATGCACTGATCACGTGGCTGATCACACACTGATCACGTGACTGATCATGCACTGATCACGTGGCTATCATGCACTGATCACGTGGCTGATCATGCACTGATCACGTGGCTATCATGCACTGATCACGTGGCTGATCATGCACTGATCACGTGACTGATCATGCACTGATCACGTGGCTATCATGCACTGATCACGTGGCTATCATGCACTGATCACGTGGCTGATCATGCACTGATCACGTAGCTACCATGCACTGATCACGTGACTGATCATGCACTGATCACGTAATTGATCATGCACTGATCACGTGACTGATCATGCACTGATCACGTGACTGATCATGCACTGATCACGTGGCTATCATGCACTGATCACGTGCTGATCATGCACTGATCACGTAGCTACCATGTACTGATCACGTGACTGATCATGCACTGATCACGTAATTGATCATGCACTGATCACGTGGCTGATCATGCACTGATCACGTGACTGATCATGCACTGATCACGTGACTGATCATGCACTGATCACGTGGCTATCATGCACTGATCACGTGGCTGATCATGCACTGATCACGTGCTATCATGCACTGATCACGTGACTGATCATGCACTGATCACGTGGCTGATCATGCACTGATCACGTGGCTGATCATGCACTGATCACGTGACTGATCATGCACTGATCACGTGACTGATCATGCACTGATCACGTGGCTATCATGCACTGATCACGTGGCTGATCATGCACTGATCATGTAGCTACCATGTACAGGTCACGTGAATGATCATACACCCATCAGGTGACTGATCATGCACTGATCACGTGGCTATCATGCACTGATCACGAGACTGATCATGCACTGATCACGTCTAATCATGCACTGATCACATGACTGCCCATGCACTGATCACGTGGATGATCATACTCTAATCATGTGACAGATCATGCACTGATCACGTGGCTGATCATGCACTGATACCGTGACTGAGCATGGACTGATCACATGACTATCATGTAGTGATCACGTGACTTAATGGCGCTGATCATGCACTGATCATGTTTGCTATCATACACTGATCATGTGCCTCTGGAGGCAATAAACAAAGAGCTGAGTAGGCACGAATCAAACAGTCAGCAGGCAATAATCATGGAACTCAGCTGTGAGGAATCATGCTGCTCAGCTGGCAATAATCAAGCAGCTGAGCAGGCAGGAATTACGCAGCACAGCTGGCAATTGTCAAGCAGATGACAGGCAGGAATCGTGCAGCTCAGCTGGCAATTGTCAAGCAGATGAGCAGACAGTAATCACGCAGCTCAGCAGGCCCTGATCACGTGACTGAGCATGCACTGTTCACGTGGCTGATCATACACTGATCACGTGATTGATCATGCACTGATCACTTGGATATCATGCACTGATCACGTGGCTGATCATACACTGTTCACGTGTCTGACATGCACTGATCACGTGGCTGATCATACACTGCTCACGTAACTGATCATGCACTGATCACGTGGCTATCATGCACTGATCACGTGGCTGATCATGCACTGATCACGTGACTGATCATGCACTGATCACGTGGCTATCATGCACTGATCACGTGGCCATGCACACTGGCTACCATGCACTGTCACGTGGTGATCATGCACTGATCACGTGTGCTGCACTGATCACGTGTGATCACGACTGATCATGCACTGATCACTGATCATGCACTGATCACGTGTGACTGATCACGTGGCTGACTGATCACACTGATCATGGCACTGATCATGTGACTGATCATGCACTGATCATGTTTGCTATCATGCACTGATCATGTGCCTCTGGAGGCAATAAACAAAGAGCTGATAGGCACGAATCAAACAGTCAGCAGGCAATGATCATGGAACTCAGCTGTGAGGAATCATGCTGCTCAGCTGGCAATAATCAAGCAGCTGAGCAGGCAGGAATTACACAGAGCAGACAGGAATCACGCAGCTCATCATGCACTGATCACGTGACTGATCATGCACTGATCACGTGGCTGATCATGCACTGATCACGTGACTGATCATGCACTGATCACGTGGATATCATGCACTGATCACGTGGCTGATCATGCACTGATCACGTGGTGATCATGCACTGATCACGTGGCTGATCATGCACTGATCACGTGACTGATCATGCACTGATCACGTGACTGATCATGCACTGATCACGTGGCTTATCATGCACTGATCATGTGACTGATCATGCACTGATCATGTTTGGTGTCATACACTGATCATGTGCCTCTGGAGGCAATGAACAAAGAGCTGAGTAGGCACGAATCAGTCAGCAGGCTATAATCATGGAACTCAGCTGAGAAATCATGCTGCTCAGCTGGCAATAATCAAGCAGCTGAGCAGGCAGGAATTACGCAGCACAGGTGGCAATTGTCAAGCAGATGACAGGCAGGAATCGTGCAGCTCAGCTCCAATTGTCAAGCAGATGAGCAGACAGTAATCACGCAGCTCAGCAGGCCCTGATCACGTGACTGAGCATGCACTGTTCACGTGGCTGATCACACACTGATCACGTGAATGATCATGCACTGATCACGTGGCTATCATGCACTGATCACGTGACTGATCATGCACTGATCACGTGGCTGATCATGCACTGATCACGTGGCTATCATGCACTGATCACGTGGCTGATCATGCACTGATCACGTGACTGATCATGCACTGATCACGTGGCTATCATGCACTGATCACGTGGCTGATCATGCACTGATCACGGGACTGATCATGCACTGATCACGGGCTATCATGCACTGATACATGACTGATCATGCACTGATCACGTGGCTGATCATGCACTGATCACGTGACTGATCATGCACTGATCACGTGACTGATCATGCACTGATCACGTGGCTGATCATGCACTGATCACGTGGCTGATCATGCACTGATCACGTGACTATCATGCACTGATCACGTGACTGATCATGCACTGATCACGTGACTGATCATGCACTGATCACGTGGCTATCATGCACTGATCACGTGACTGGTCATACTGATCACGTGGCTGATCATGCACTGATCACGTGGCTGATCATGCACTGATCACGTGGCTATCATGCACTGATCACGTGACTGATCATACTGATCACGTGGCTGATCATGCACTGATCACGTGGCTGATCATGCACTGATCACGTGACTGATCATGCACTGATCACGTGGCTATCATGCACTGATCACGTGACTGGTCATACTGATCACGTGGCTGATCATGCACTGATCACGTGGCTGATCATGCACTGATCACGTGGCTGATCATGCACTGATCACGTGGCTATCATGCACTGATCACGTGGCTGATCATGCACTGATCACGTGACTGATCATGCACTGATCACGTGGCTATCATGCACTGATCACGTGGCTGATCATACTGATCACGTGACTGATCATGCACTGATCACGTGGCTGATCATGCACTGATCACGTGACTGATCATGCACTGATCACGTGGCTGATCATGCACTGATCACGTGACTGATCATGCACTGATCACGTGGCTATCATGCACTGATCACGTGGCTATCATGCACTGATCACGTGGCTGATCATGCACTGATCACGTGACTGATCATGCACTGATCACGTGGCTATCATGCACTGATCACGTGGCTGATCATGCACTGATCACGTGACTGATCATGCACTGATCACGTGGCTATCATGCACTGATCACGTGGCTGATCATGCACTGATCACGTGGCTATCATGCACTGATCACGTGACTGATCATGCACTGATCACGTGACTGATCATGCACTGATCACGTGGCTATCATGCACTGATCACGTGGCTGATCATACTGATCACGTGCTGATCATGCACTGATCACGTGGCTGATCATGCACTGATCACGTGACTGATCATGCACTGATCACGTGGCTGATCATGCACTGATCACGTGGCTATCATGCACTGATCACGTGGCTGATCATGCACTGATCACGTAGCTACCATGCACTGATCACGTGACTGATCATGCACTGATCACGTAATTGATCATGCACTGATCACGTGGCTGATCATGCACTGATCACGTGACTGATCATGCACTGATCACGTGGCTATCATGCACTGATCACGTGGCTGATCATGCACTGATCACGTAGCTACCATGCACTGATCACGTGACTGATCATGCACTGATCACGTAATTGATCATGCACTGATCACGTGGCTGATCATGCACTGATCACGTGACTGATCATGCACTGATCACGTGGCTGATCATGCACTGATCACGTGGCTATCATGCACTGATCACGTGGCTGATCATGCACTGATCACGTAGCTACCATGCACTGTCACGTGACTGATCATGCACTGATCACGTGACTGATCATGCACTGATCACGTGGCTATCATGCACTGATCACGTGGCTGATCATGCACTGATCACGTGCCTGTCATGCACTGATCACGTGACTGATCATGCACTGATCACGTAGCTATCATGCACTGATCACGTGGCTGATCATGCACTGATCACGTGGCTGATCATGCACTGATCACGTGGCTGATCATGCACTGATCACGTGGCTGATCATGCACTGATACCGTGACTGAGCATGGACTGATCACATGACTATCATGTAGTGATCACGTGACTTAATGGCGCTGATCATGTGACTGATCATGCGCTGATCATGTTTGCTATCATACACTGATCATGTGCCTCTGGAGGCAATAAACAAAGAGCTGAGTAGGCACGAATCAAACAGTCAGCAGGCAATAATCATGGAACTCAGCTGTGAGGAATCATGCTGCTCAGCTGGCAATAATCAAGCAGCTGAGCAGGCAGGAATTACGCAGCACAGCTGGCAATTGTCAAGCAGATGACAGGCAGGAATCATGCAGCTCAGCTGGCAATTGTCAAGCAGATGAGCAGACAGTAATCACGCAGCTCAGCAGGCCCTGATCACGTGACTGAGCATGCACTGTTCACGTGGCTGATCATACACTGATCACGTGATGATCATGCACTGATCACTTGGATATCATGCACTGATCACGTGGCTGATCATACACTGATCACGTGTCTGACATGCACTGATCACGTGGCTGATCATGCACTGCTCACGTAACTGATCATGCACTGATCACGTGGCTATCATGCACTGATCACGTGACTGATCATGCACTGATCACGTGACTGATCATGCACTGATCACGTGCTGATCATGCACTGATCACGTGGCTATCATGCACTGATCACGTGGCTGATCATGCAATGATCACGTAGCTACCATGCACTGATCACGTGACTGATCATGCACTGATCACGTAATTGATCATGCACTGATCACGTGGCTGATCATGCACTGATCACGTGACTGATCATGCACTGATCACGTGACTGATCATGCACTGATCACGTGGCTATCATGCACTGATCACGTGGCTGATCATACTGATCACGTGCCTCGTCATGCACTGATCACGTGGCTGATCATGCACTGATCACGTGACTGATCATGCACTGATCACGTGGCTATCATGCACTGATCACGTGGCTGATCATGCACTGATCACGTAGCTATCATGCACTGATCACGTGACTGATCATGCACTGATCACGTGACTGATCATGCACTGATCACGTGGCTGATCATGCACTGATCACGTGGCTATCATGCACTGATCACGTGGCTGATCATGCACTGATCACGTAATTGATCATGCACTGATCACGTGACTGATCATGCACTGATCACGTGGCTGATCACACACTGATCACGTGACTGATCATGCACTGATCACGTGGCTATCATGCACTGATCACGTGGCTATCATGCACTGATCACGTGGCTGATCATGCACTGATCACGTAGCAACCATGCACTGATCACGTGGCTGATCATGCACTGATCACGTAATTGATCATGCACTGATCACGTGACTGATCATGCACTGATCACGTGGCTGATCATGCACTATCACGTGACTGATCATGCACTGATCACGTGGCTATCATGCACTGATCACGTGGCTATCATGCACTGATCACGTGGCTATCATGCACTGATCACGTGGCTGATCACACACGTATCACGTGACTGATCATGCACTGATCACGTGGCTATCATGCACTGATCACGTGGCTATCATGCACTGATCACGTGGCTGATCATGCACTGATCACGTAGCTACCATGCACTGATCACGTGACTGATCATGCACTGATCACGTGGCTGATCATGCACTGATCACGTGACTGATCATGCACTGATCACGTGACTGATCATGCACTGATCACGTGGCTATCATGCACTGATCACTGGCTGATCATGCACTGATCACGTAGCTACCATGTACTGATCACGTGACTGATCATGCACTGATCACGTAATTGATCATGCACTGATCACGTGGCTGATCATGCACTGATCACGTGACTGATCATGCACTGATCACGTGACTGATCATGCACTGATCACGTGGCTATCATGCACTGATCACGTGGCTGATCATGCACTGATCACGCAGTTACCATGCACTGATCACGTGACTGATCATGCACTGATCACGTGGCTGATCATGCACTGATCACGTGGCTGATCATGCACTGATCACGTGACTGATCATGCACTGATCACGTGGCTGATCATGCACTGATCACGTGGCTATCATGCACTGATCACGTGGCTGATCATGCACTGATCATGTAGCTACCATGTACTGGTCACGTGAATGATCATACACCCATCAGGTGACTGATCATGCACTGATCACGTGGCTATCATGCACTGATCACGAGACTGATCATGCACTGATCACGTCTAATCATGCACTGATCACATGACTGCCCATGCACTGATCACGTGGATGATCATACACTAATCACGTGACAGATCATGCACTGATCACGTGGCTGATCATGCACTGATACCGTGACTGAGCATGGACTGATCACATGACTATCATGTAGTGATCACGTGACTTAATGGCTCTGATCATGCACTGATCATGTTTGCTATCATACACTGATCATGTGCCTCTGGAGGCAATAAACAAAGAGCTGAGTAGGCACGAATCAAACAGTCAGCAGGCAATAATCATGGAACTCAGCTGTGAGGAATCATGCTGCTCAGCTGGCAATAATCAAGCAGCTGAGCAGGCAGGAATTACGCAGCACAGCTGGCAATTGTCAAGCAGATGACAGGCAGGAATCGTGCAGCTCAGCTGGCAATTGTCAAGCAGATGAGCAGACAGTAATCACGCAGCTCAGCAGGCCCTGATCACGTGACTGAGCATGCACTGTTCACGTGGCTGATCATACACTGATCACGTGATTGATCATGCACTGATCACTTGGATATCCTGCACTGATCACGTGGCTGATCATACACTGTTCACGTGTCTGATCATGCACTGATCACGTGGCTGATCATACACTGCTCACGTAACTGATCATGCACTGATCACGTGGCTATCATGCACTGATCACGTGGCTGATCATGCACTGATCACGTGACTGATCATGCACTGATCACGTGACTGATCATGCACTGATCACGTGGCTATCATGCACTGATCACGTGGCTGATCATGCAATGATCACGTAGCTACCATGTACCAGTCACGTGACTGATCATGCACTGATCACGTGACTGATCATGCACTGATCACGTGGCTATCATGCACTGATCACGTGGCTGATCATGCACTGATCACGTGACTGATCATGCACTGATCACGTGACTGATCATGCACTGATCACGTAGCTATCATGCACTGATCACGTGGCTGATCATGCACTGATCACGTGGTATCATGCACTGATCACGTGGCTGATCATGCACTGATACCGTGACTGATCATGGACTGATCACATGACTATCATGCACTGATCACGTGACTTAATGGCGCTGATCATGTGACTGATCATGCACTGATCATGTTTGCTATCATACACTGATCATGTGCCTCTGGAGGCAATAAACAAAGAGATGAGTAGGCACGAATCAAACAGTCAGCAGGCAATAATCATGGAACTCAGCTGTGAGGAATCATGCTGCTCAGCTGGCAATAATCAAGCAGCTGAGCAGGCAGGAATTACACAGCACAGCTGGCAATTGTCAAGCAGATGACAGGCAGGAATCATGCAGCTCAGCTGGCAATTGTCAAGCAGATGAGCAGACAGGAATCACGCAGCTCAGCAGGCCCTGATCACGTGACTGAGCATGCACTGTTCACGTGGCTGATCATACACTGATCACGTGACTGATCATGCACTGATCACGTGGATATCATGCACTGATCACGTGGCTGATCATACACTGTTCACGTGTCTGATCATGCACTGATCACGTGGCTGATCATGCACTGATCACGTAACTGATCATGCACTGATCACGTAACTGATCATGCACTGATCACGTGGCTTATCATGCACTGATCATGTGACTGATCATGTGCTGATCATGTTTGGTGTCATACACTGATCATGTGCCTCTGGAGGCAATGAACAAAGAGCTGAGTAGGCAGGAATCAGTCAGCAGGCTATAATCATGGAACTCAGCTCTGAGAAATCATGCTGCTCAGCTGGCAATAATCAAGTAGATGAGCAGGCAGGAATTACGCAGCACAGGTGGCAATTGTCAAGCAGATGACAGGCAGGAATCGTGCAGCTCAGCTGCAATTGTCAAGCAGATGAGCAGACAGTAATCACGCAGCTCAGCAGGCCCTGATCACGTGACTGAGCATGCACTGTTCACGTGGCTGATCATACACTGATCACGTGACTGATCATGCACTGATCACGTGGCTATCATGCACTGATCACGTGGCTGATCATGCACTGATCACGTGGCTGTCATGCACTGATCACGTGGCTATCATGCACTGATCACGTGGCTGATCATGCACTGATCACGTGACTGATCATGCACTGATCACGTGGCTATCATGCACTGATCACGTGGCTGATCATGCACTGATCACGGGACTGATCATGCACTGATCACGGGCTATCATGCACTGATACATGACTGATCATGCACTGATCACGTGGCTGATCATGCACTGATCACGTGGCTGATCATGCACTGATCACGTGACTGATCATGCACTGATCACGTGGCTGATCATGCACTACTCATGTGGCTGACCATGCAATGATCACGTAACTACCATGTACTGCTCACGTGACTGACCATGCACTGATCACGTGACTGATCATGCACTGATCACGTGGCTATCATGCACTGATCACTTGACTGGTCATACTGATCACGTGCCTCTTCATGCACTAATCACGTGGCTGATCATGCACTGATCACGTGACTGATCATGCACTGATCACGGGGCTATCATGCACTGATCACTTGACTGGTCATACTGATCACGTGCCTCATCATGCACTAATCACGTGGCTGATCATGCACTGATCACGTGGCTATCATGCACTGATCACGTGGCTATCATGCACAGATTACGTGGCTGATCATGCAATGATCACGTGACTGATCATGCACTGATCACGTGGCTATCATGCACTGATCACTTGGCTGGTCATACTGATCACCTGCCTCATCATGCACTAATCACGTGGCTGATCATGCACTGATCACATGACTGATCATGCACTAATCACGTGGCTGATCATGCACTGATCACATGAGTGATCATGCACTGATCACGTGGCTATCATGCACTGATCAGGTGGCTATCATGCACTGATCACGTGGCTGATCATGCACTGATCACATGACTGATCATGCACTGATCACGTGGCTATCATGCACTAATCACGTGGCTGATCATGCACTGATCACATGACTGATCATGCACTGATCACGTGGCTATCATGCACTGATCACGTGGCTATCATGCACTGATCACGTAGCTACCATGTACTGGTCACGTGACTGACCATGCACTGATCACGTGACTGATCATGCTCTGATCACGTTGCTATCATGCACTGATCACTTGGCTGGTCATACTGATCACATGCGTCATCATGCACTAATCACGTGGCTGATCATGCACTGATCACATGACTGATCATGCACTGATCACGTGGCTATCATGCACTGATCACGTGGCTATCATGCACTGATCACGTGGCTGATCATGCAATGATTACGTAGCTACCATGTACTGGTCACGTGACTGATCATACACTGATCACGTAATTGATCATGCACTGAACACGTGAATAATCATGCACTGATCACGTGACTGATCATGCACTGATCACGTGGCTATCATGCACTGCTAACTTGGCTGATCATGCAATGTTCACCCAGCTACCATGTACTGGTCACGGGACTGATCATGCACTGATGACGTAATTGATCATGCACTGATCATGTGGCTGATCATGCACTGATCACGTGACTGATCGTGCACTGTTCACGTGGCTGATCATGCCCTGATCACGTGGCTCTCATGCACTTATCACATGGCTGGTCATACACTGATCATATAGCTACCATGTACCGGTCACGTGAATAATCATACACTCATCAGGTGACTGATCATGCACTGATCACGTGGCTATATTGCATTGTTAACGTGGCTGATCATACACTGATCACCTGCCTCGTCATGCACAGATCAGGTGACTAATCATGAACTGATTACTTAGCTATCATGTACTGATCACCTGGCTGATCATGCACATGATCATGTGGCTATCATGCACTGATCACGTGGCTATCATGCACTGATCACGTGGCTGATCATTCACTGCTACCCTGACTGAGCATGGACTGATCACATAACTATCATGTAGTGATCACGTGACTTAATGGCGCTGATCATGTGACTGATCATGCGCTGATAATGTTTGCTTTCATACACTGATCCTGTGCCTCTGGAGAAAATAAACAAAGAGCTGAGTAGGCACGAATCAAACAGTCAGCAGGCAAAAATCATGGAACTCAGCTGTGAGGAATCATGCTGCTCAGCTGGCAATAATCAAGCAGCTGAGCAGGCAGGAATTACACAGCACAGCTGGCAATTGTCAAGCAGATGACAGGCAGGAATCATGCAGCTCAGCTGGCAATTGTCAAGCAGATGAGCAGACAGTAATCACGCAGCTCAGCAGGCCCTGATCACGTGACTGAGCATGCACTGTTCACGTGGCTGATCATACACTGATCACGTGATGATCATGCACTGATCACTTGGATATCATGCACTGGTCACGTGGCTGATCATACACTGTTCACGTGTCTGACAATGCACTGATCACGGGGCTGATCATACACTGCTCACGTAACTGATCATGCACTGATCACGTGGCTATCATGCACTGATAACGTGACTGACCATGCACTGATCACATGACTGATTATGCACTGATCACGTGCTGATCATGCACTGATCACGTGGCTATCATGCACTACTCAAGTGGCTGATCATGCAATTATCATGTAGCTACCATGTACTGGTCACGTGACTGATCATGCACTGATCACGTAATTGATCATGCACTGGTCATGTGGCTGATCATGCACTGATCACGTGACTGATCATGCACTGATTACGTGACTGATCAGGCACTGATCACGTGGCTATCATGCCCTGTTCACTTGGCTGGTCATACTGAACACGTGCCTCGTCATGCACTGATCAGGTGGCTGATCATTCACTGATCACGTGACTGATCATGCACTGATCACGTGGCTATCATTCACAGATTACGTGGCTGATCATGCAATGATCACGCACCTACCATGTACTGGTCACGTGACTGATCATGCACTGATCACGTGACTGATCATGCACTGCTCACGTGGCTGATCATGCAATGATCACGTAGCAACCATGTACTGGTCACGTGGCTCATCATGCACTGATCACGTAATTAATCCTGCACTGATCACTTGACTCATCATGCACTGATCACGTGGCTGATCACACACGTATCACGTGACTGATCATGCACTGATCACTTGGCTATCATGCACTGATAACGTGGCTATCATGCACTGCTCACGTGGCTGATCATGCAATGATCACGTAGCAACCATGTACTGGTCACGTGGCTGATCATGCACTGATCACGTAATTAATCCTGCACTGATCACTTGACACATCATGCACTGATCACGTGGCTGATCACACACGCATCACGTGACTGATCATGCACTGATCACGTGGCTATCATGCACTAATCACGTGGCTATCATTCACTGATCACGTGGATATCATACACGGATCACGTGGCTGATCACACACGTATCACGTGACTGATCATGCACTGATCACGTGGCTATCATGCACTGATCACGTGGCTATCATGCACTGATCACCTGGCTGATCAAGCAATGATCACGTAGCTACCATGTACTGGTCACGTGACTGAACATGCACTGATCACGTAATTGATCATGCACTGAACACGTGAATAATCATGCACTGATCACGTGACTGATCATGCACTGATCACGTGGCTATCATGCACTGCTAACTCGGCTAATCATGCAATGATCACACAGCTACCATGTACTGGTCACCTGACTGATCATGCACTGATGACGTAATTGATCATGCACTGATCATGTGGCTGATCATGCACTGATCACGTGACTGATCATGCACTGATCACGTGACTGATCATGCACTGATCACGTGGCTATCATGCACTGATCACTTGGCTGGTCATACACTGATCACACAGTTACCATGTACTGGTCACGTGACTGATCATGCGCTGATGACGTAATTGAACATGCACTGATCATGTGGCTGATCCTGCACTGATCACGTGACTGATCATGCACTGATCACGTGGCTGATCATGCCCTGATCACGTGGCTATCATGCACTTATCACATGGCTGGTCATACACTGATCATATAGCTACCATGTACCGGTCACGTGAATGATCATACACCCATCAGGTGACTGATCATGCACTGATCACGTGGCTATCATGCACTGACCACGAGACTGATCATGCACTGATCACGTCTAATCATGCAGTGATCACATGATTGCCCATGCACTGATCACGTGGATGATCATACTCTAATCAAGTGACAGATCATGCACTGATCACGTGGCTGATCATGCACTGATACCGTGACTGAACATGAACTGATCACATGACTATAATGTAGTGATCACGTGACTTAATGGCTCTGATCATGCACTGATCATGTTTGCTATCATACACTGGTCATGTGCCTCTGGAGGCAATAAACAAAGAGCTGAGTAGGCACGAATCAAACAGTCAGCAGGCAATAATCATGGAACTCAGCTATGAGGAATCATGCTGCTCAGCTGGCAATAATCAAGCAGCTGAGCAGGCAGGAATTACGCAGCACAGCTGGCAATTGTCAAGCAGATGACAGGCAGGAATCGTGCAGCTCAGCTGGCAATTGTCAAGCAGATGAGCAGACAGGAATCACGCAGCTCAGCAGGCCCTGATCACGTGACTGAGCATGCACTGTTCACGTGACTGATCATACACTAATCACGTGATTGATCATGCACTGATCATTTGGATATCCTGCACTGATCACGTGGCTGATCATACACTGTTCACGTGTCTGAACATGCACTGATCACGTGGCTGATCATACACTGCTCACGTAACTGATAATGCACTGATCACGTGGCTATCATGCACTGATCACGTGGCTGATCATGCACTGATCACGTGACTGATAATGCACTGGTAACGTGACTGATCATGCCCTGATAAAGTGGCTATCATGCACTGATCACGTGGCTGATCATGCAATGATCATGTAGCTACCATGTACCAGTCACGTGACCGATAATTCACCCATCCGGTGACTGATCATGCACTGATCACTTGGCTATATTGCATTGTTAACGTGGCTGATCATACACTGATCACCTGCCTGGTCATGCACAGATCAGGTGACTAATCATGAACTGATTACTTAGCTATCATGTACTGATCACCTGGCTAATCATGCACTGATCATGTGGTATCATGCAATGATCACGAGGCTGATCATGCACTGATACCGTGACTGAGCATGGACTGATCACATGACTATCATGTAGTGATCACGTGACTTAATGGCGCTGATCATGTGACTGATCATGCGCTGATCATGTTTGCTTTCATACACTGATCATGTGCCTCTGGAGGCAATAAACAAAGAGATGAATAGGCACGAATCAAACAGTCAGCAGGCAAAAATCATGGAACTCAGCTGTGAGGAATCATGCTGCTCAGCTGGCAATAATCAAGCAGCTGAGCAGGCAGGAATTACACAGCACAGCTGGCAATTGTCAAGCAGATGACAGGCAGGAATCATGCAGCTCAGCTGGCAATTGTCAAGCAGATGAGCAGACAGGAATCACGCAGTTCAGCAGGCCCTGATCACGTGACTGAGCATGCGCTGTTCACCTGGATGATCATACACTGATCACGTGATTGATCATGCACTGATCACTTGGATATCATGCACTGATCACGTGGCTGATCATACACTGTTCACGTGTGTGACCATGCACTGATCACATGGCTGATCATACACTACTCACGTAACTGATCATGCACTGATCACGTAATTGATCATGCACTGATCACCTGGCTTATCATGCATTCATCATGTGACTGATCATGTGCTGATCATGTTTGGTGTCACACACTGATCATGTGCATCTGGAGGTAATGAACAAAGAGCTGAGTAGGCAGGAATCAGTCAGCAGGCTATAATCATGGAACTCAGCTCTGAGAAATCATGCTGCTCAGCTGGCAATAATCAAGTAGATGAGCAGGTAGCAATTACACAGCACAGGTGGCAATTGTCAAGGAGATGAGAGACAGGAATCGTACAGCTCAGCTCCAGTTGTCAAGCAGATGAGCAGACAGTAATCACGCAGCTCAGCAGGCCTTGATCACGTGACTGAGCATGCACTGTTCACGTCGCTGATCACACACTGATCACGTGAATGATCATGCACTGATCACGTGGCTATCATGCACTGATCACGTGATTGCGCATGCACTGATCACGTAATTGTATGCCCTGCTCACGTGGCTATCATGCACTGATGACGTGGCTGATCATACACTGATCATGTGACTGATCATGCACTGATCACGTAGCCATCTTGCACTGATCACTTGGCTGAACATACACTCATCACGGGACTGATCGTGCACTGATTACGGCGCTATCATGCATTGACTACATGACTCCACATGCACTGATCACGTGGATGATCATGCACTGATCACGTGACTGACCATGCACTGAACACGTGACTGATTATGCACTGATCACGTGGCTGATCATGCACTACTCATGTGGCTGACCATGCAATGATCACGTAACTACCATGTACTGCTCACGTGACTGACCATGCACTGATCACGTGACTGATCATGCACTGATCACGTGGCTATCATGCACTGATCACTTGACTGGTCATACTGATCACGTGCCTCATCATGCACTAATCACGTGGCTGATCATGCACTGATCACATGACTGATCATGCACTGATCACGTGGCTATCATGCACTGATCACGTGGCTATCATGCACTGATCACGTGGCTGATCATGCAATGATTACGTAGCTACCATGTACTGGTCACGTGACTGATCATACACTGATCACGTAATTGATCATGCACTGAACACGTGAATAATCATGCACTGATTACGTGACTGATCATGCACTGATCACGTGGCTATCATGCACTGCTAACTTGGCTGATCATGCAATGTTCACCCAGCTACCATGTACTAGTCACGGGACTGATCATGCACTGATGACGTAATTGATCATGCACTGATCATGTGGCTGATCATGCACTGATCACGTGACTGATCGTGCAGTGTTCACGTGGCTGATCATGCCCTGATCACGTGGCTCTCATGCACTTATCACATGGCTGGTCATACACTGATCATATAGCTACCATGTACCGGTCACGTGAATAATCATACACCCATCAGGTGACTGATCATGCACTGATCACGTGGCTATATTGCATTGTTAACGTGGCTGATCATACACTGATCACCTGCCTGTCATGCACAGATCAGGTGACTAATCATGAACTGATTACTTAGCTATCATGTACTGATCACCTGGTTGATCATGCACATGATCATGTGGCTATCATGCAATGATCACGTGGCTATCATGCACTGATCACGTGGCTGATCATTCACTGCTACCCTGACTGAGCATGGACTGATCACATAACTATCATGTAGTGATCACGTGACTTAATGGCGCTGATCATGTGACTGATCATGCGCTGATAATGTTTGCTTTCATACACTGATCCTGTGCCTCTGGAGAAAATAAACAAAGAGCTGAGTAGACACGAATCAAACAGTCAGCAGGCAAAAATCATGGAACTCAGCTGTGAGGAATCATGCTGCTCAGCTGGCAATAATCAAGCAGCTGAGCAGGCAGGAATTACACAGCACAGCTGGCAATTGTCAAGCAGATGACAGGCAGGAATCATGCAGCTCAGCTGGCAATTGTCAAGCAGATGAGCAGACAGTAATCACGCAGCTCAGCAGGCCCTGATCACGTGACTGAGCATGCACTGTTCACGTGGCTGATCATACACTGTTCACGTGTCTGACCATGCACTGATCACGGGGCTGATCATACACTGCTCACGTAACTGATCATGCACTGATCACGTGGCTGATCATGCACTGATAACGTGACTGACCATGCACTGATCACATGACTGATTATGCACTGATCACGTCGCTGATCATGCACTGATCACGTGGCTATCATGCACTACTCAAGTGGCTGATCATGCAATTATCATGTAGCTACCATGTACTGGTCACGTGACTGATCATGCACTGATCACGTAATTGATCATGCACTGGTCATGTGGCTGATCATGCACTGATCACGTGACTGATCATGCACTGATTACGTGACTGATCAGGCACTGATCACGTGGCTATCATGCCCTGTTCACTTGGCTGGTCATACTGAACACGTGCCTCATCATGCACTGATCAGGTGGCTGATCATTCACTGATCACGTGACTGATCATGCACTGATCACGTGGCTATCATGCACAGATTACGTGGCTGATCATGCAATGATCACGTACCTACCATGTACTGGTCAACTGACTGATCATGCACTGATCACGTGACTGATCATGCACTGATCACGTGACTGATCATGCACTGTTCACGAGACTCATCATGCACTGATCACGTGGATATCATGCACTGATCACGTGTTTGATCATAGGCTGTTCACGTGTCTGACCATGCACTGCTCACGTGGCTGATGATACACTGTTCACGTAACTGATCATGCACTGATCACGTGGATATCATGCACTGATCACGTGGCTGAACATGCACTGTTCACGTGGCTTACCACACACCTGTCACGTGACTGAACATGCACTGATCACGTGGCACTCATGCACTGATCACGTGGCTGATCACACTTTGCTCACGTAACTGATCATGAACACATCACTTGGCTCTCATGCACTTCTCACCTGGCTGGTCATGCAATGTTCACGTAGCTACCATATACTGGTCACGTGACTGATCATGCTCAGATTATGTAAATGATCATGCACTGTTCAGTTGACTGATCATGTACTGATCACGTGACTGATCATGCATTGATCACGTGACTGATCATGCAATAATCACGTGGCTATCATGCACTGATAACGTGGCTATCATGCACTGCTCACGTGGCTGATCATGCAATGATTACGTAGCAACCATGTACTGGTCACGTGGCTGATCATGCACTGATCACGTAATTAATCCTGCACTGATCACTTGACACATCATGCACTGATCACGTGGCTGATCACACACGTATCACGTGACTGATCATGCACTGATCACGTGGCTATCATGCACTAATCACGTGGCTATCATTCACTGATCACGTGGATATCATACACGGATCACGTGGCTGATCACACACGTATCACGTGACTGATCATGCACTGATCACGTGGCTATCATGCACTGATCACGTGGCTATCATGCACTGATCACGTGGCTGATCAAGCAATGATCACGTAGCTACCATGTACTGGTCACGTGACTGAACATGCACTGATCACGTAATTGATCATGCACTGAACACGTGAATAATCATGCACTGATCACGTGGCTATCATGCACTGCTAACTCGGCTAATCATGCAATGATCACACAGCTACCATGTACTGGACACCTGACTGATCATGCACTGATGACGTAATTGATCATGCACTGATCATGTGGCTGATCATGCACTGATCACGTGACTGATCATGCACTGATCACGTGACTGATCATGCACTGATCACGTGGCTATCATGCACTGATCACTTGGCTGATCATACACTGATCACGCTGCTACCATGTACTGGTCACGTGACTGATCATGCACTGATGACGTAATTGAACATGCACTGATCATGTGGCTGATCATGCACTGATCACGTGACTGATCATGCACTGATCACGTGGCTGATCATGCACTGATCACGTGGCTATCATGCACTTATCACATGGCTGGTCATACACTGATCATATAGCTACTATGTACCGGTCACTTGAATGATCATACACCCATCATGTGACTGATCATGCACTGATCACGTGGCTATCATGCACTGACCACGAGACTGATCATGCACTGATCACGTCTAATCATGCAGTGATCACATGATTGCCCATGCACTGATCACGTGGATGATCATACTCTAATCAAGTGACAGATCATGCACTGATCACGTGGCTGATCATGCACTGATACCGTGACTGAACATGAACTGATCACATGACTATAATGTAGTGATCACGTGACTTAATGGCTCTGATCATGCACTGATCATGTTTGCTATCATACACTGGTCATGTGCCTCTGGAGGCAATAAACAAAGAGCTGAGTAGGCACGAATCAAACAGTCAGCAGGCAATAATCATGGAACTCAGCTATGAGGAATCATGCTGCTCAGCTGGCAATAATCAAGCAGCTGAGCAGGCAGGAATTACGCAGCACAGCTGGCAATTGTCAAGCAGATGACAGGCAGGAATCGTGCAGCTCAGCTGGCAATTGTCAAGCAGATGAGCAGACAGGAATCACGCAGCTCAGCAGGCCCTGATCACGTGACTGAGCATGCACTGTTCACGTGACTGATCATACACTAATCACGTGATTGATCATGCACTGATCATTTGGATATCCTGCACTGATCACGTGGCTGATCATACACTGTTCACGTGTCTGAACATGCACTGATCACGTGGCTGATCATACACTGCTCACATAACTGATAATGCACTGATCACGTGGCTATCATGCACTGATCACGTGGCTATCATGCACTGATCACGTGACTGATAATGCACTGGTAACGTGACTGATCATGCCCTGATAAAGTGGCTATCATGCACTGATCACGTGGCTGATCATGCAATGATCATGTAGTTACCATGTACCAGTCACGTGACCGATAATTCACCCATCCAGTGACTGATCATGCACTGATCACTTGGGTATATTGCATTGTTAACGTGGCTGATCATACACTGATCACCTGCCTGGTCATGCACAGATCAGGTGACTAATCATGAACTGATTACTTAGCTATCATGTACTGATCACCTGGCTAATCATGCACTGATCATGTGGTATCATGCAATGATCACGAGGCTGATCATGCACTGATACCGTGACTGAGCATGGACTGATCACATGACTATCATGTAGTGATCACGTGACTTAATGGCGCTGATCATGTGACTGATCATGCGCTGATCATGTTTGCTTTCATACACTGATCATGTGCCTCTGGAGGCAATAAACAAAGAGATGAATAGGCACGAATCAAACAGTCAGCAGGCAAAAATCATGGAACTCAGCTGTGAGGAATCATGCTGCTCAGCTGGCAATAATCAAGCAGCTGAGCAGGCAGGAATTACACAGCACAGCTGGCAATTGTCAAGCAGATGACAGGCAGGAATCATGCAGCTCAGCTGGCAATTGTCAAGCAGATGAGCAGACAGGAATCACGCAGTTCAGCAGGCCCTGATCACGTGACTGAGCATGCACTGTTCACCTGGATGATCATACACTGATCACGTGATTGATCATGCACTGATCACTTGGATATCATGCACTGATCACGTGGCTGATCATACACTGTTCACGTGTGTGACCATGCACTGATCACATGGCTGATCATACACTACTCACGTAACTGATCATGCACTGATCACGTAATTGATCATGCACTGATCACCTGGCTTATCATGCATTCATCATGTGACTGATCATGTGCTGATCATGTTTGGTGTCACACACTGATCATGTGCATCTGGAGGCAATGAACAAAGAGCTGAGTAGGCAGGAATCAGTCAGCAGGCTATAATCATGGAACTCAGCTCTGAGAAATCATGCTGCTCAGCTGGCAATAATCAAGTAGATGAGCAGGCAGCAATTACGCAGCACAGGTGGCAATTGTCAAGGAGATGAGAGACAGGAATCGTACAGCTCAGCTCCAGTTGTCAAGCAGATGAGCAGACAGTAATCACGCAGCTCAGCAGGCCCTGATCACGTGACTAAGCATGCACTGTTCACGTCGCTGATCACACACCTTTCACGTGAATGATCATGCACTGATCACGTGGCTCTCATGCACTGATCACGTGATTGCGCATGCACTGATCACGTAATTGTATGCCCTGCTCACGTGGCTATCATGCACTGATGATGTGGCTGATCATACACTGATCATGTGACTGATCATGCACTGATCACGTAGCTATCTTGCACTGATCACTTGGCTGATCATACACTCATCACGGGACTTATCGTGCACTGATTACGGCGCTATCATGCATTGACTACATGACTCCACATGCACTGATCACGTGGATGATCATGCACTGATCACGTGACTGACCATGCACTGAACACGTGACTGATTATGCACTGATCACGTGGCTGATCATGCACTACTCATGTGGCTGACCATGCAATGATCACGTAACTACCATGTACTGCTCACGTGACTGACCATGCACTGATCACGTGACTGATCATGCACTGATCACGTGGCTATCATGCACTGATCACTTGACTGGTCATACTGATCACGTGCCTCATCATGCACTAATGACGTGGCTGATCATGCACTGATCACGTGACTGATCATGCACTGATCACGGGGCTATCATGCACTGATCACGTGGCTATCATGCACAGATTACGTGGCTGATCATGCAATGATCACGTGACTGATCATGCACTGATCACGTGGCTATCATGCACTGATCACTTGGCTGGTCATACTGATCACGTGCCTCATCATGCACTAATCACGTGGCTGATCATGCACTGATCACATGACTGATCATGCACTGATCACGTGGCTATCATGCACTGATCACGTGGCTATCATGCACTGATCACTTGACTGGTCATACTGATCACGTGCCTCATCATGCACCAATCACGTGGCTGATCATGCACTGATCACGTGGCTATCATGCACTGATCACGTGGCTATCCTGCACAGATTACGTGGCTGATCATGCAATGATCACGTGACTGATCATGCACTGATCACGTGGCTATCATGCACTGATCACTTGGCTGGTCATACTGATCACCTGCCTCATCATGCACTAATCACGTGGCTGATCATGCACTGATCACATGACTGATCATGCACTAATCACGTGGCTGATCATGCACTGATCACATGAGTGATCATGCACTGATCACGTGGCTATCATGCACTGATCAGGTGGCTATCATGCACTGATCACGTGGCTGATCATGCACTGATCACATGACTGATCATGCACTGATCACGTGGCTATCATGCACTGATCAGGTGGCTGATCATGCACTGATCAGGTGGCTATCATGCACTGATCACGTGGCTGATCATGCACTGATCACATGACTGATCATGCACTGATCACGTGGCTATAATTCACTGATAACGTGGCTATCATGCACTGATCACGTAGCTACCATGTACTGGTCACGTGACTGAGCATGCACTGATCACGTGGCTGATCATGCACTGATCACGTGATGATCATGCACCGATCACTTGGATATCATGCACTGATCACGTGGCTGATCATACACTGTTCACGTGTCTGACCATGCACTGATCACGGGGCTGATCATACACTGCTCACGTAACTGATCATGCACTGATCACGTGGCTATCATGCACTGATAACGTGACTGACCATGCACTGATCACATGACTGATTATGCACTGATCACGTCGCTGATCATGCACTGATCACGTGGCTATCATGCACTACTCAAGTGGCTGATCATGCAATTATCATGTAGCTACCATGTACTGGTCACGTGACTGATCATGCACTGATCACGTAATTGATCATGCACTGGTCATGTGGCTGATCATGCACTGATCACGTGACTGATCATGCACTGATTACGTGACTGATCAGGCACTGTTCACGTGGCTATCATGCCCTGTTCACTTGGCTGGTCATACTGAACACGTGCCTCGTCATGCACTGATCAGGTGGCTGATCATTCACTGATCACGTGACTGATCATGCACTGATCACGTGGCTATCATGCACAGATTACGTGGCTGATCATGCAATGATCACGTACCTACCATGTACTGGTCACGTGACTGATCATGCACTGATCACGTGACTGATCATGCACTGATCACGTGACTGATCATGCACTGTTCACGAGACTCATCATGCACTGATCACGTGGATATCATGCACTGATCACGTGTTTGATCATAGGCTGTTCACGTGTCTGACCATGCACTGCTCACGTGGCTGATGATACACTGTTCACGTAACTGATCATGCACTGATCACGTGGATATCATGCACTGATCACGTGGCTGAACATGCACTGTTCACCTGGCTTACCACACACCTGTCACGTGACTGAACATGCACTGATCACGTGGCACTCATGCACTGATCACGTGGCTGATCACACTCTGCTCACGTAACTGATCATGAACACATCACTTGGCTCTCATGCACTTCTCACCTGGCTGGTCATGCAATGTTCACGTAGCTACCATATACTGGTCACGTGACTGATCATGCTCAGATTATGTAAATGATCATGCACTATTCAGTTGACTGATCATGTACTGCTCACGTGGCTGATCATGCAATGATCACGTAGCAACCATGTACTGGTCACGTGGCTGATCATGCACTGATCACGTAATTAATCCTGCACTGATCACTTGACACATCATGCACTGATCACGTGGCTGATCACACACGTATCACGTGACTGATCATGCACTGATCACGTGGCTATCATGCACTAATCACGTGGCTATCATTCACTGATCACGTGGATATCATACAGGGATCACGTGGCTGATCACACACGTATCACGTGACTGATCATGCACTGATCACGTGGCTATCATGCACTGATCACGTGGCTATCATGCACTGATCACGTGGCTGATCAAGCAATGATCACGTAGCTACCATGTACTGGTCACGTGACTGAACATGCACTGATCACGTAATTGATCATGCACTGAACACGTGAATAATCATGCACTGATCACGTGACTGATCATGCACTGATCACGTGGCTATCATGCACTGCTAACTCGCTAATCATGCAATGATCACACAGCTACCATGTACTGGTCACCTGACTGATCATGCACTGATGACGTAATTGATCATGCACTGATCATGTGGCTGATCATGCACTGATCACGTGACTGATCATGCACTGATCACGTGATCGATCATGCACTGATCACGTGGCTATCATGCACTGATCACTTGGCTGGTCATACACTGATCACGCAGTTACCATGTACTGGTCACGTGACTGATCATGCACTGATGACGTAATTGAACATGCACTGATCATGTGGCTGATCCTGCACTGATCACGTGACTGATCATGCACTGATCACGTGGCTGATCATGCCCTGATCACGTGGCTATCATGCACTTATCACATGGCTGGTCATACACTGATCATATAGCTACCATGTACCGGTCACGTGAATGATCATACACCCATCAGGTGACTGATCATGCACTGATCACGTGGCTATCATGCACTGACCACGAGACTGATCATGCACTGATCACGCCTAATCATGCAGTGATCACATGATTGCCCATGCACTGATCACGTGGATGATCATACTCTAATCAAGTGACAGATCATGCACTGATCACGTGGCTGATCATGCACTGATACCGTGACTGAACATGAACTGATCACATGACTATAATGTAGTGATCACGTGACTTAATGGCTCTGATCATGCACTGATCATGTTTGCTATCATACACTGGTCATGTGCCTCTGGAGGCAATAAACAAAGAGCTGAGTAGGCACGAATCAAACAGTCAGCAGGCAATAATCATGGAACTCAGCTATGAGGAATCATGCTGCTCAGCTGGTAATAATCAAGCAGCTGAGCAGGCAGGAATTACGCAGCACAGCTGGCAATTGTCAAGCAGATGACAGGCAGGAATCCTGCAGCTCAGCTGGCAATTGTCAAGCAGATGAGCAGACAGGAATCACGCAGCTCAGCAGGCCCTGATCACGTGACTGAGCATGCACTGTTCACGTGACTGATCATACACTAATCACGTGATTGATCATGCACTGATCATTTGGATATCCTGCACTGATCACGTGGCTGATCATACACTGTTCACGTGTCTGAACATGCACTGATCACGTGGCTGATCATACACTGCTCACGTAACTGATAATGCACTGATCACGTGGCTATCATGCACTGATCACGTGGCTGATCATGCACTGATCACGTGACTGATAATGCACTGGTAACGTGACTGATCATGCCCTGATAAAGTGGCTATCATGCACTGATCACGTGGCTGATCATGCAATGATCATGTAGCTACCATGTACCAGTCACGTGACCGATAATTCACCCATCCGGTGACTGATCATGCACTGATCACTTGGCTATATTGCATTGTTAACGTGGCTGATCATACACTGATCACCTGCCTGGTCATGCACAGATCAGGTGACTAATCATGAACTGATTACTTAGCTATCATGTACTGATCACCTGGCTAATCATGCACTGATCATGTGGTATCATGCAATGATCACGAGGCTGATCATGCACTGATACCGTGACTGAGCATGGACTGATCACATGACTATCATGTAGTGATCACGTGACTTAATGGCGCTGATCATGTGACTGATCATGCGCTGATCATGTTTGCTTTCATACACTGATCATGTGCCTCTGGAGGCAATAAACAAAGAGATGAATAGGCACGAATCAAACAGTCAGCAGGCAAAAATCATGGAACTCAGCTGTGAGGAATCATGCTGCTCAGCTGGCAATAATCAAGCAGCTGAGCAGGCAGGAATTACACAGCACAGCTGGCAATTGTCAAGCAGATGACAGGCAGGAATCATGCAGCTCAGCTGGCAATTGTCAAGCAGATGAGCAGACAGGAATCACGCAGTTCAGCAGGCCCTGATCACGTGACTGAGCATGCACTGTTCACCTGGATGATCATACACTGATCACGTGATTGATCATGCACTGATCACTTGGATATCATGCACTGATCACGTGGCTGATCATTCACTGATAACGTGGCTGATCATGCACTGATCACGTAGCTACCATGTACTGGTCACGTGACTGAGCATGCACTGTTCACGTGGCTGATCATACACTGATCACGTGATGATCATGCACTGATCACTTGGATATCATGCACTGATCACGTGGCTGATCATACACTGTTCACGTGTCTGACCATGCACTGATCACGGGGCTGATCATACACTGCTCACGTAACTGATCATGCACTGATCACGTGGCTATCATGCACTGATAACGTGACTGACCATGCACTGATCACATGACTGATTATGCACTGATCACGTGCTGATCATGCACTGATCACGTGGCTATCATGCACTACTCAAGTGGCTGATCATGCAATTATCATGTAGCTACCATGTACTGGTCACGTGACTGATCATGCACTGATCACGCAATTGATCATGCACTGGTCATGTGGCTGATCATGCACTGATCACGTGACTGATCATGCACTGATTACGTGACTGATCAGGCACTGATCACGTGGCTATCATGCCCTGTTCACTTGGCTGGTCATACTGAACACGTGCCTCGTCATGCACTGATCAGGTGGCTGATCATTCACTGATCACGTGACTGATCATGCACTGATCACGTGGCTATCATGCACAGATTACGTGGCTGATCATGCAATGATCACGTACCTATCATGTACTGGTCACGTGACTGATCATGCACTGATCACGTGACTGATCATGCACTGATCACGTGACTGATCATGCACTGTTCACGAGACTCATCATGCACTGATCACGTGGATATCATGCACTGATCACGTGTTTGATCATAGGCTGTTCACGTGTCTGACCATGCACTGCTCACGTGGCTGATGATACACTGTTCACGTAACTGATCATGCACTGATCACGTGGATATCATGCACTGATCACGTGGCTGAACATGCACTGTTCACCTGGCTTACCACACACCTGTCACGTGACTGAACATGCACTGATCACGTGGCACTCATGCACTGATCACGTGGCTGATCACACTCTGCTCACGTAACTGATCATGAACACATCACTTGGCTCTCATGCACTTCTCACCTGGCTGGTCATGCAATGTTCACGTAGCTACCATATACTGGTCACGTGACTGATCATGCTCAGATTATGTAAATGATCATGCACTATTCAGTTGACTGATCATGTACTGTTCACGTGGCTGATCATGCAATGATCACGTAGCAACCATGTACTGGTCACGTGGCTGATCATGCACTGATCACGTAATTAATCCTGCACTGATCACTTGACACATCATGCACTGATCACGTGGCTGATCACACACGTATCACGTGACTGATCATGCACTGATCACGTGGCTATCATGCACTAATCACGTGGCTATCATTCACTGATCACGTGGATATCATACACGGATCACGTGGCTGATCACACACGTATCACGTGACTGATCATGCACTGATCACGTGGCTATCATGCACTGATCACGTGGCTATCATGCACTGATCACGTGGCTGATCAAGCAATGATCACGTAGCTACCATGTACTGGTCACGTGACTGAACATGCACTGATCACGTAATTGATCATGCACTGAACACGTGAATAATCATGCACTGATCACGTGACTGATCATGCACTGATCACGTGGCTATCATGCACTGCTAACTCGGCTAATCATGCAATGATCACACAGCTACCATGTACTGGTCACCTGACTGATCATGCACTGATGACGTAATTGATCATGCACTGATCATGTGGCTGATCATGCACTGATCACGTGACTGATCATGCACTGATCACGTGACTGATCATGCACTGATCACGTGGCTATCATGCACTGATCACTTGGCTGGTCATACACTGATCACGCAGTTACCATGTACTGGTCACGTGACTGATCATGCACTGATGACGTAATTGAACATGCACTGATCATGTGGCTGATCCTGCACTGATCACGTGACTGATCATGCACTGATCACGTGGCTGATCATGCCCTGATCACGTGGCTATCATGCACTTATCACATGGCTGGTCATACACTGATCATATAGCTACCATGTACCGGTCACGTGAATGATCATACACCCATCAGGTGACTGATCATGCACTGATCACGTGGCTATCATGCACTGACCACGAGACTGATCATGCACTGATCACGTCTAATCATGCAGTGATCACATGATTGCCCATGCACTGATCACGTGGATGATCATACTCTAATCAAGTGACAGATCATGCACTGATCACGTGGCTGATCATGCACTGATACCGTGACTGAACATGAACTGATCACATGACTATAATGTAGTGATCACGTGACTTAATGGCTCTGATCATGCACTGATCATGTTTGCTATCATACACTGGTCATGTGCCTCTGGAGGCAATAAACAAAGAGCTGAGTAGGCACGAATCAAACAGTCAGCAGGCAATAATCATGGAACTCAGCTATGAGGAATCATGCTGCTCAGCTGGTAATAATCAAGCAGCTGAGCAGGCAGGAATTACGCAGCACAGCTGGCAATTGTCAAGCAGATGACAGGCAGGAATCGTGCAGCTCAGCTGGCAATTGTCAAGCAGATGAGCAGACAGGAATCACGCAGCTCAGCAGGCCCTGATCACGTGACTGAGCATGCACTGTTCACGTGACTGATCATACACTAATCACGTGATTGATCATGCACTGATCATTTGGATATCCTGCACTGATCACGTGGCTGATCATACACTGTTCACGTGTCTGAACATGCACTGATCACGTGGCTGATCATACACTGCTCACGTAACTGATAATGCACTGATCACGTGGCTATCATGCACTGATCACGTGGCTATCATGCACTGATCACGTGACTGATAATGCACTGGTAACGTGACTGATCATGCCCTGATAAAGTGGCTATCATGCACTGATCACGTGGCTGATCATGCAATGATCATGTAGCTACCATGTACCAGTCACGTGACCGATAATTCACCCATCCGGTGACTGATCATGCACTGATCACTTGGCTATATTGCATTGTTAACGTGGCTGATCATACACTGATCACCTGCCTGGTCATGCACAGATCAGGTGACTAATCATGAACTGATTACTTAGCTATCATGTACTGATCACCTGGCTAATCATGCACTGATCATGTGGTATCATGGAATGATCACGAGGCTGATCATGCACTGATACCGTGACTGAGCATGGACTGATCACATGACTATCATGTAGTGATCACGTGACTTAATGGCGCTGATCATGTGACTGATCATGCGCTGATCATGTTTGCTTTCATACACTGATCATGTGCCTCTGGAGGCAATAAACAAAGAGATGAATAGGCACGAATCAAACAGTCAGCAGGCAAAAATCATGGAACTCAGCTGTGAGGAATCATGCTGCTCAGCTGGCAATAATCAAGCAGCTGAGCAGGCAGGAATTACACAGCACAGCTGGCAATTGTCAAGCAGATGACAGGCAGGAATCATGCAGCTCAGCTGGCAATTGTCAAGCAGATGAGCAGACAGGAATCACGCAGTTCAGCAGGCCCTGATCACGTGACTGAGCATGCACTGTTCACCTGGATGATCATACACTGATCACGTGATTGATCATGCACTGATCACTTGGATATCATGCACTGATCACGTGGCTGATCATACACTGTTCACGTGTGTGACCATGCACTGATCACATGGCTGATCATACACTACTCGCGTAACTGATCATGCACTGATCACGTAATTGATCATGCACTGATCACCTGGCTTATCATGCATTCATCATGTGACTGATCATGTGCTGATCATGTTTGGTGTCACACACTGATCATGTGCATCTGGAGGCAATGAACAAAGAGCTGAGTAGGCAGGAATCAGTCAGCAGGCTATAATCATGGAACTCAGCTCTGAGAAATCATGCTGCTCAGCTGGCAATAATCAAGTAGATGAGCAGGCAGCAATTACGCAGCACAGGTGGCAATTGTCAAGGAGATGAGAGACAGGAATCGTACAGCTCAGCTCCAGTTGTCAAGCAGATGAGCAGACAGTAATCACGCAGCTCAGCAGGCCCTGATCACGTGACTGAGCATGCACTGTTCACGTCGCTGATCACACACCTTTCACGTGAATGATCATGCACTGATCACGTGGCTCTCATGCACTGATCACGTGATTGCGCATGCACTGATCACGTAATTGTATGCCCTGCTCACGTGGCTATCATGGACTGATCACGTGGCTGATCATGCACTGCTCATGTGGCTGACCATGCAATGATCACGTAACTACCATGTACTGCTCACGTGACTGACCATGCACTGATTACGTGACTGATCATGCACTGATCACGTGGCTATCATGCACTGATCACTTGACTGGTCATACTGATCACGTGCCTCATCATGCACTAATCACGTGGCTGATCATGCACTGATAACGTGACTGATCATGCACTGATCACGTGGCTATCATGCACTGATCACGTGGCTATCATGCACAGATTACTTGGCTGATCATGCAATGATCACGTGACTGATCATGCACTGATCACGTGGCTATCATGCACTGATCACTTGGCTGGTCATACTGATCACGTGCCTCATCATGCACTAATCACGTGGCTGATCATGCACTGATCACATGACTGATCATGCACTGATCACGTGGCTATCATGCACTGATCACGTGGCTATCATGCACTGATCACTTGACTGGTCATACTGATCCCGTGCCTCATTATGCACTAATCACGTGGCTGATCATGCACTGATCACGTGGCTATCATGCACTGATCAGGTGGCTATCATGCACAGATTACGTGGCTGATCATGCAATGATCACGTGACTGATCATGCACTGATCACGTGCCTATCATGCACTGATCACTTGGCTGGTCATACTGATCACCTGCCTCATCATGCACTAATCACGTGGCTGATCATGCACTGATCACATGACTGATCATGCACTAATCACGTGGCTGATCATGCACTGATCACATGAGTGATCATGCACTGATCACGTGGCTATCATGCACTGATCACGAGGCTATCATGCACTGATCACGTGGCTGATCATGCACTGATCACATGACTGATCATGCACTGATCACGTGGCTATCATGCACTAATCACGTGGCTGATCATGCACTGATCACATGACTGATCATGCACTGATCACGTGGCTATCATGCACTGATCACGTGGCTATCATGCACTGATCACGTGGCTACCATGTACTGGTCACGTGACTGACCATGCACTGATCACGTGACTGATCATGCACTGATCACGTTGCTATCATGCACTGATCACTTGGCTGGTCATACTGATCACGTGCGTCATCATGCACTAATCACGTGGCTGATCATGCACTGATCACATGACTGATCATGCACTGATCACGTGGCTATCATGCACTGATCACGTGGCTATCATGCACTGATCACGTGGCTGATCATGCAACGATTACGTAGCTACCATGTACTGGTCACGTGACTGATCATACACTGATCACGTAATTGATCATGCACTGAACACGTGAATAATCATGCACTGATCACGTGACTGATCATGCACTGATCACGTGGCTATCATGCACTGCTAACTTGGCTGATCATGCAATGTTCACCCAGCTACCATGTACTGGTCACGGGACTGATCATGCACTGATGACGTAATTGATCATGCACTGTTCATGTGGCTGATCATGCACTGATCACGTGACTGATCGTGCACTGTTCACGTGGCTGATCATGCCCTGATCACGTGGCTCTCATGCACTTATCACATGGCTGGTCATACACTGATCATATAGCTACCATGTACCGGTCACGTGAATAATCATACACCCATCAGGTGACTGATCATGCACTGATCACGTGGCTATATTGCATTGTTAACGTGGCTGATCATACACTGATCACCTGCCTGTCATGCACAGATCAGGTGACTAATCATGAACTGATTACTTAGCTATCATGTACTGATCACCTGGCTGATCATGCACATGATCATGTGGCTATCATGCAATGATCACGTGGCTATCATGCACTGATCACGTGGCTGATCATTCACTGCTACCCTGACTGAGCATGGACTGATCACATAACTATCATGTAGTGATCACGTGACTTAATGGCGCTGATCATGTGACTGATCATGCGCTGATCATGTTTGCTTTCATACACTGATCCTGTGCCTCTGGAGAAAATAAACAAAGAGCTGAGTAGGCACGAATCAAACAGTCAGCAGGCAAAAATCATGGAACTCAGCTGTGAGGAATCATGCTGCTCAGCTGGCAATAATCAAGCAGCTGAGCAGGCAGGAATTACACAGCACAGCTGGCAATTGTCAAGCAGATGACAGGCAGGAATCATGCAGCTCAGCTGGCAATTGTCAAGCAGATGAGCAGACAGTAATCACGCAGCTCAGCAGGCCCTGATCACGTGACTGAGCATGCACTGTTCACGTGGCTGATCATACACTGATCACGTGATGATCATGCACTGATCACTTGGATATCATGCACTGATCACGTGGCTGATCATACACTGTTCACGTGTCTGACCATGCACTGATCACGGGGCTGATCATACACTGCTCACGTAACTGATCATGCACTGATCACGTGGCTATCATGCACTGATAACGTGACTGACCATGCACTGATCACATGACTGATTATGCACTGATCAGGTCGCTGATCATGCACTGATCACGTGGCTATCATGCACTACTCAAGTGGCTGATCATGCAATTATCATGTAGCTACCATGTACTGGTCACGTGACTGATCATGCACTGATCACGTAATTGATCATGCACTGGTCATGTGGCTGATCATGCACTGATCACGTGACTGATCATGCACTGATTACGTGACTGATCAGGCACTGATCACGTGGCTATCATGCCCTGTTCACTTGGCTGGTCATACTGAACACGTGCCTCGTCATGCACTGATCAGGTGGCTGATCATTCACTGATCACGTGACTGATCATGCACTGATCACGTGGCTATCATGCACAGATTACGTGGCTGATCATGCAATGATCACGTACCTACCATGTACTGGTCACGTGACTGATCATGCACTGATCACGTGACTGATCATGCACTGATCACGTGACTGATCATGCACTGTTCATGAGACTCATCATGCACTGATCACGTGGCTATCATGCACTGATCACGTGTCTGATCATAGGCTGTTCACGTGTCTGACCATGCACTGCTCACGTGGCTGATGATACACTGTTCACGTAACTGATCATGCACTGATCACGTGGATATCATGCACTGATCACGTGGCTGATCATGCACTGTTCACGTGGCTTACCACTCACCTGTCACGTGACTGATCATGCACTGATCACGTGGCACTCATGCACTGATCACGTGGCTGATCACACTCTGCTCACGTAACTGATCATGAACTGATCACTTGGCTATCATGCACTTCTCACCTGGCTGGTCATGCAATGTTCACGTAGCTACCATATACTGGTCACGTGGCTGATCATGCACTGATTACGTAAATGATCATGCACTGTTCAGTTGACTGATCATGTACTGATCACGTGGCTGATCATGCACTGATCACGTGACTGATCATGCAATAATCACGTGGCTATCATGCACTGATCACGTGGCTATCATGCACTGCTCACGTGGCTGATCATGCACTGATCACGTAGCAACCATGCACTGATCACGTGGCTATCATGCACTGATCACGTGGCTGATCAAGCAATGATCACGTGGCTACCATGTACTGGTCACGTGACTGAACATGCACTGATCACGTAATTGATCATGCACTGAACACGTGAATAATCATGCACTGATCACGTGACTGATCATGCACTGATCACGTGGCTATCATGCACTGCTAACTCGGCTAATCATGCAATGATCACACAGCTACCATGTACTGGTCACCTGACTGATCATGCACTGATGACGTAATTGATCATGCACTGATCATGTGGCTGATCATGCACTGATCACGTGACTGATCATGCACTGATCACGTGACTGATCATGCACTGATCACGTGGCTATCATGCACTGATCACTTGGCTGGTCATACACTGATCACGCAGTTACCATGTACTGGTCACGTGACTGATCATGCACTGATGACGTAATTGAACATGCACTGATCATGTGGCTGATCATGAACTGATCACGTGACTGATCATGCACTGATCACGTGGCTGATCATGCCCTGATCACGTGGCTATCATGCACTTATCACATGGCTGGTCATACACTGATCATATAGCTACCATGTACTGGTCACGTGAATGATCATACACCCATCAGGTGACTGATCATGCACTGATCACGTGGCTATCATGCACTGACCACGAGACTGATCATGCACTGATCACGTCTAATCATGCAGTGATCACATGATTGCCCATGCACTGATCACGTGGATGATCATACTCTAATCAAGTGACAGATCATGCACTGATCACGTGGCTGATCATGCACTGATACCGTGACTGAACATGAACTGATCACATGACTATAATGTAGTGATCACGTGACTTAATGGCTCTGATCATGCGCTGATCATGTTTGCTATCATACACTGGTCATGTGCCTCTGGAGGCAATAAACAAAGAGCTGAGTAGGCACGAATCAAACAGTCAGCAGGCAATAATCATGGAACTCAGCTATGAGGAATCATGCTGCTCAGCTGGCAATAATCAAGCAGCTGAGCAGGCAGGAATTACGCAGCACAGCTGGCAATTGTCAAGCAGATGACAGGCAGGAATCGTGCAGCTCAGCTGGCATTTGTCAAGCAGATGAGCAGACAGGAATCACGCAGCTCAGCAGGCCCTGATCACGTGACTGAGCATGCACTGTTCTCGTGACTGATCATACACTAATCACGTGATTGATCATGCACTGATCATTTGGATATCCTGCACTGATCACGTGGCTGATCATGCACTGTTCACGTGACTGAACATGCACTGATCACGTGGCTGATCATGCACTGATCACGTAACTGATAATGCACTGATCACGTGGCTATCATGCACTGATCACGTGGCTATCATGCACTGATCACGTGACTGATAATGCACTGGTCACGTGACTGATCATGCCCTGATAAAGTGGCTATCATGCACTGATCACGTGGCTGATCATGCAATGATCATGTAGCTACCATGTACCAGTCACGTGACCGATAATTCACCCATCCGGTGACTGATCATGCACTGATCACGTGGCTATATTGCATTGTTAACGTGGCTGATCATACACTGATCACCTGCCTGGTCATGCACAGATCAGGTGACTAATCATGAACTGATTACTTAGCTATCATGTACTGATCACCTGGCTAATCATGCACTGATCATGTGGTATCATGCAATGATCACGAGGCTGATCATGCACTGATACCGTGACTGAGCATGGACTGATCACATGACTATCATGTAGTGATCACGTGACTTAATGGCGCTGATCATGTGACTGATCATGCGCTGATCATGTTTGCTTTCATACACTGATCATGTGCCTCTGGAGGCAATAAACAAAGAGCTGAATAGGCACGAATCAAACAGTCAGCAGGCAAAATCATGGAACTCAGCTGTGAGGAATCATGCTGCTCAGCTGGCAATAATCAAGCAGCTGAGCAGGCAGGAATTACACAGCACAGCTGGCAATTGTCAAGCAGATGACAGGCAGGAATCATGCAGCTCAGCTGGCAATTGTCAAGCAGATGAGCAGACAGGAATCACGCAGTTCAGCAGGCCCTGATCACGTGACTGAGCATGCACTGTTCACCTGGCTGATCATACACTGATCACGTGATGATCATGCACTGATCACTTGGATATCATGCACTGATCACGTGGCTGATCATACACTGTTCACGTGTGTGACCATGCACTGATCACATGGCTGATCATACACTGCTCACGTAACTGATCATGCACTGATCACGTAATTGATCATGCACTGATCACCTGGCTTATCATGCATTCATCATGTGACTGATCATGTGCTGATCATGTTTGGTGTCACACACTGATCATGTGCATCTGGAGGCAATGAACAAAGAGCTGAGTAGGCAGGAATCAGTCAGCAGGCTATAATCATGGAACTCAGCTCTGAGAAATCATGCTGCTCAGCTGGCAATAATCAAGTAGATGAGCAGGCAGCAATTATGCAGCACAGGTGGCAATTGTCAAGGAGATGAGAGGCAGGAATCGTGCAGCTCAGCTCCAGTTGTCAAGCAGATGAGCAGACAGTAATCACGCAGCTCAGCAGGCCCTGATCACGTGACTGAGCATGCACTGTTCACGTCGCTGATCACACACCTTTCACGTAAATGATCATGCACTGATCACGTGGCTCTCATGCACTGATCACGTGATTGCGCATGCACTGATCACGTAATTGTATGCCCTGCTCACGTGGCTATCATGCACTGATGACGTGGCTGATCATACACTGATCATGTGACTGATCATGCACTGATCACGTAGCTATCTTGCACTGATCACTTGGCTGATCATACACTCATCACGGGACTGATCGTGCACTGATTACGGCGCTATCATGTATTGACTACATGACTCCACATGCACTGATCACGTGGATGATCATGCACTGATCACGTGACTGACCATGCACTGAACACGTGACTGATTATGCACTGATCACGTGGCTGATCATGCACTACTCATGTGGCTGACCATGCAATGATCACGTAACTACCATGTACTGCTCACGTGACTGACCATGCACTGATCACGTGACTGATCATGCACTGATCACGTGGCTATCATGCACTGATCACTTGACTGGTCATACTGATCACGTGCCTCATCATGCACTAATCACGTGGCTGATCATGCACTGATCACGTGACTATCATGCACTGATCACGGGGCTATCATGCACTGATCACGTGGCTATCATGCACAGATTACATGGCTGATCATGCAATGATCACGTGACTGATCATGCACTGATCACGTGGCTATCATGCACTGATCACTTGGCTGGTCATACTGATCACGTGCCTCATCATGCACTAATCACGTGGCTGATCATGCACTGATCACATGACTGATCATGCACTGATCACGTGGCTATCATGCACTGATCACGTGGCTATCATGCACTGATCACTTGACTGGTCATACTGATCACGTGCCTCATCATGCCCTAATCACGTGGCTGATCATGCACTGATCACGTGGCTATCATGCACTGATCACGTGGCTATCATGCACAGATTACGTGGCTGATCATGCAATGATCACGTGACTGATCATGCACTGATCACGTGGCTATCATGCACTGATCACTTGGCTGGTCATACTGATCACCTGCCTCATCATGCACTAATCACGTGGCTGATCATGCACTGATCACATGACTGATCATGCACTAATCACGTGGCTGATCATGCACTGATCACATGAGTGATCATGCACTGATCACGTGGCTATCATGCACTGATCACGTGGCTATCATGCACTGATCACGTGGCTGGTCATACTGATCACATGACTATCATGCACTGATCACGTGGCTGATCATGCACTGATCACGTGGCTATCATGCACTGATCACGTGGCTGATCATGCACTGATCACATGACTGATCATGCACTGATCACGTGGCTATCATGCACTAATCACGTGGCTGATCATGCACTGATCACATGACTGATCATGCACTGATCACGTGGCTATCATGCACTGATCACGTGGCTATCATGCACTGATCACGTAGCTACCATGTACTGGTCACGTGACTGACCATGCACTGATCACGTGACTGATCATGCACTGATCACGTTGCTATCATGCACTGATCACTTGGCTGGTCATACTGATCACGTGCGTCATCATGCACTAATCACGTGGCTGATCATGCACTGATCACATGACTGATCATGCACTGATCACGTGGCTATCATGCACTGATCACGTGGCTATCATGCACTGATCACGTGGCTGATCATGCAATGATTACGTAGCTACCATGTACTGGTCACGTGACTGATCATACACTGATCACGTAATTGATCATGCACTGAACACGTGAATAATCATGCACTGATCACGTGACTGATCATGCACTGATCACGTGGCTATCATGCACTGCTAACTTGGCTGATCATGCAATGTTCACCCAGCTACCATGTACTGGTCACGGGACTGATCATGCACTGATGACGTAATTGATCATGCACTGATCATGTGGCTGATCATGCACTGATCACGTGACTGATCGTGCACTGTTCACGTGGCTGATCATGCCCTGATAACGTGGCTCTCATGCACTTATCACATGGCTGGTCATACACTGATCATATAGCTACCATGTACCGGTCACGTGAATGATCATACACCCATCAGGTGACTGATCATGCACTGATCACGTGGCTATATTGCATTGTTAACGTGGCTGATCATACACTGATCACCTGCCTCGTCATGCACAGATCAGGTGACTAATCATGAACTGATTACTTAGCTATCATGTACTGATCACCTGGCTGATCATGCACATGATCATGTGGCTATCATGCAATGATCACGTGGCTATCATGCACTGATCACGTGGCTGATCATTCACTGCTACCCTGACTGAGCATGGACTGATCACATAACTATCATGTAGTGATCACGTGACTTAATGGCGCTGATCATGTGACTGATCATGCGCTGATCATGTTTGCTTTCATACACTGATCCTGTGCCTCTGGAGAAAATAAACAAAGAGCTGAGTAGGCACGAATCAAACAGTCAGCAGGCAAAAAACATGGAACTCAGCTGTGAGGAATCATGCTGCTCAGCTGGCAATAATCAAGCAGCTGAGCAAGCAGGAATTACACAGCACAGCTGGCAATTGTCAAGCAGATGACAGGCAGGAATCATGCAGCTCAGCTGGCAATTGTCAAGCAGATGAGCAGACAGTAATCACGCAGCTCAGCAGGCCCTGATCACGTGACTGAGCATGCACTGTTCACGTGGCTGATCATACACTGATCACGTGCTGATCATGCACTGATCACTTGGATATCATGCACTGATCACGTGGCTGATCATGCACTGATCACGTGACTGATCATGCACTGATCACGTGGCTATCATGCACTGATAACGTGACTGACCATGCACTGATCACATGACTGATTATGCACTGATCACGTCGCTGATCATGCACTGATCACGTGGCTATCATGCACTACTCAAGTGGCTGATCATGCAATTATCATGTAGCTACCATGTACTGGTCACGTGACTGATCATGCACTGATCACGTAATTGATCATGCACTGGTCACGTGGCTGATCATGCACTGATCACGTGGCTGATCATGCACTGATTACGTGACTGTTCAGGCACTGATCACGTGGCTATCATGCCCTGTTCACTTGGCTGGTCATACTGATCACGTGCCTGTCATGCACTGATCACGTGGCTGATCATTCACTGATCACGTGACTGATCATGCACTGATCCGTGGCTGATCATGCACTGATCACGTAGCTACCATGTACTGGTCACGTGACTGATCATGCACTGATCACGTAACTGATCATGCACTGATCACGTGGCTGATCATGCACTGATCACGTGACTGATCATGCACTGATCACGTGGCTATCATGCACTGATCACGTGGCTGATCATGCAATGATCACGTAGCTACCATGTACTGGTCACGTGACTGATCATGCACTGATCACGTAACTGATCATGCACTGATCACGTGGATCATGCACTGATCACGTGGCTGATCATGCACTGATCACGTAATTGCATGCACTGATCACGTGGCTATCATGCACTGATCACGTGGCTGATCATGCACTGATCACGTGACTGATCATGCACTGATCACGTAGCTATCATGCACTGATCGCGTGGCTGATCATGCACTGATCACGTGGCTGATCGTGCACTGATCACGTGGCTACCATGCACTGTCTACGTGACTGATCATGCACTGATCACGTGACTGATCATGCACTGATCACGTGACTGATCATGCACTGATCACGTGACTGATCATGCACTGATCACGTGGCTGATCATGCACTACTCATGTCCTGACCATGCAATGATCACGTAGCTACCATGTACTGGTCACGTGACTGATCATGCACTGATCACGTGGCTGATCATGCACTGATCACTTGGCTGGTCATACTGATCACGTGCCTGATCATGCACTGATCACGTGGCTGATCATGCACTGATCACGTGGCTGATCATGCACTGATCACGTGGCTATCATGCACTGCTCACGTGGCTATCATGCACTGATCACGTGACTGCGCATGCACTGATCACGTGGCTGATCGTGCACTGATCACGTGTTTATCATGCACTGATCAGTGACTGACATGCGCTGATCACGTGACTGTGCACGCACTGATCACGTGGCTGATCATGCACTGATCACCTGACTGCGCATGCACTGATCACGTGGCTGGTCGTTCACTGATCACGTGTTTATCATCCGCTGATCACGTGACTGAGAGGCGCTGATCACGTGACTGTGCCGTCAGTGATCACGTGGCTGAGCAGGCACTGATCATGTGCCGGGAGCGGGGGAGGCATTCCACTCTGGACAAAGGTCATGAGGAAGGAGGCTCGGCATACGCAAATCCGGGATCGAGCCTCAGGAGTCCACCCGGATATTCTCGAGCATCTCCCCCCAAAAAAACCAGAGTCTGCCTACTGTATTGCTTTGTGCTCTCACCTCTGATTTCACTGGGGGCTGTCCCCCACCACCATCTCGCTCTCTCTGTCAAAGAGTTAACTTACAGCTCCAATTCATAAAGTTCCTTGTCATTCTTCCCTTTAACTTCCAGCTGAGTCTCCATCTGGAGCGCGGAACCCACCACGCTTACTAATTATGCCTGGGCTGCTAAGACCCACTCGAGAAGGTGTCTAGGGTGAGGCACCTTTCGCTATTCGAGAGGGCACCTGCGGCCTACGTAAGTGGTGCAAACTTCTTGTCTTGAAGTTTGATTGGTCTTCCGCGTAAACCAAGCTACTCAGTCTCTTTTCTCCACCGAATTTTCCTACTGAGCTCTCCTCATACTATCATTCTTGACATCTCTGATTAGCATATAAATAGTCGCCTAGGCCATCTCTCCTTCGAATACCCTGGATCAGTTGGGGCTGGTCCCCGGCAGGTGGCGACCGAACAGGGACCTCAGGAGGCAATACTCAAAGAGCTGAGCAGACACGAACCACGCAATCAGCAGGCAATAAGCATGGAGCTCAGCAGTGACGAATCATGCTGCTCAACTGGCAATAATCAAGCACGTGACCAGGCAGGAATCACGCAGCTCAGCTGGAAATTGTCAAGCAGATGAGCCGACAGGAATCACGCAGCTCAGATGGCAATTGTCATGCAGATGAGCCGACAGGAATCACGCAGCTCAGCTGGCAATTGTCATGCAGATGAGCCCACAGGAATTACGCAGCTCAGCAGACACTGATCACGTGACTCTGCCGGTACTGATCACGTGGCTGATCAAGTCCAGATCACGTGACTGAGCATGCACTGATCACGTGGCTATCATGCACTGATGACGTGACTGCGCAAGCTCTGATGACGTGGCTGATCGGGCACTGATCACATGGCTCATAATGCACTGATCACGTGTTTATCAGGCAATGATCAGTGGCTGACAGGCGCTGATCATGGGACTGTGCACGCACTGATCACGTGGCTATCATGCACTGATCACGTGACTTCGCATGCACTGATGACGTGGCTCTTCGGGCACTGATCACGTGTTTATCAGGCAGTGATCAGTGACTGACAGGCGCTGATCAGGGGACTGTGCACGCACTGATCAGGTGGCTGATCAGAAACTGACCACCTGACTGTGCATGCAGTGATCACGTGGCTGGTCGTTCACTGATCACATGTTTATCATACGGTGATCAGGTGACTGAGAGGCGCTGATCACGTGAATGTGCCGTCACTGATCACGTGGCTGAGCAGGCACTGATATCGTGACTGAGCATGCACTGATCATGTGCCGGGAGCCGGGGAGGCATTCCACTCTGGACAAAGGTCATGAGGAAGGAGGCTCGGCATACGCAAATGCGGGATCGAGCCTCAGGAGTCCACCCGGATATTCTCGAGCATCTCCCCCGAAAAAAACCAGAGTCTGCCTACTGTATTGCTTTGTGCTCTCACCTCTGATTTCACTGGGGGCTGTCCCCCACCACCATCTCGCTCTCTCTGTCAAAGAGTTAACTTACAGCTCCAATTCATAAAGTTCCTTGTCATTCTTCCCTTTAACTTCCAGCTGAGTCTCCATCTGGAGCGCGGAACCCACCACGCTTACTAATTATGCCTGGGCTGCTAAGACCCACTCGAGAAGGTGTCTAGGGTGAGGCACCTTTCGCTATTCGAGAGGGCGCCTGCGGCCTACGTAAGTGGTGCAAACTTCTTGTCTTGAAGTTTGATTGGTCTTCCGCGTAAACCAAGCTACTCAGTCTCTTTTCTCCACCGAATTTTCCTACTGAGCTCTCCGATATCAGTGCATGATCAGTCACGTGATCAGTGCATGATCAGTCACGTGATCAGTACATGATCAGTCACATGAACAGTGCATGATCAGTCATGTGATCAGTGTATGACCAGCCAAGTGATCAGTGCATGATAGCCACGGGATCAGTGCATGATCAGTCACGTGATCAGTGCATGATCAGTCACGTGATCAGTGTATGATCAGCCACGTAATCAGTGCATGATCAGTCACGTGATACGTGTGTGATAAGCCATGTGACCAGTGCATGATATCAGTGCATGAGAGCCACGTGATCAGTGCATGATAGCCACGTGATCAGTGCATGATCAGTCACGTGATACGTGTGTGATAAGCCATGTGACCAGTGCATGATATCAGTGCATGAGAGCCACGTGATCTGTGCATGATAGCCACGTAATCAGTGCATGATCAGTCACGTGATACGTGTGTGATAAGCCATGTGACCAGTGCATGATATCAGTGCATGAGAGCCACGTGATCTGTGCATGATAGCCACGTAATCAGTGCATGATCTGTCACGTGATACGTGTGTGATAAGCCATGTGACCAGTGCATGATATCAGTGCATGAGAGCCACGTGATCAGTGCATGATATCCACGTGATCAGTGCAGGATAGCCACGTGATCACTTCATGAGTAGTCACGTGATCTATACATGATCAGTCACGTGATACGTGTGTGATCAGCCACCGGATCAGTGCGTGATGAGCCACGTGATCAGTGCAGGATCAATTACGTGATCACTGCATGATCAGTCACGAGACCAGTACATGGTTGCTACGTGATCGTTGCATGATCAGCCACGTGAGCAGAGCATGATAGCCACGTGATCAGTGCATGATCAGTCACGTAATCAGTACATGATCAATCACGTGATCAGTGCATGATCAGTCACGTGATCAGTGTATGATCAACCACGTGAACAGTGCATGCTCAGTCACGTGATCAGGGCCTGCTGAGCTGCGTGATTACTGTCTGCTCATCTGCTTCACAATTACCAGCTGAGCTGCACGATTCCTGCCTGTCATCTGCTTGACAATTGCCAGCTGTGCTGCGTAATTCCTGCCTGCTCAGCTGCTTGATTATTGCCAGCTGAGCAGCATGATTCCTCACAGATGAGTTCCATGATTATTGACTGCTGACTTATGATTCGTGCCGACTCAGCTCTTTGTTTATTGCCTCCAGAGGCACATGATCAGTGTATGATAGCAAACATGATCAGCGCATGATCAGTCACATGATCAGCGCCATTAAGTCACGTGATCACTACATGATAGTCATGTGATCAGTCCATGCTCAGTCACGGTATCAGTGCATGATCAGCCACGTGATCAGTGCATGATCTGTCACATGATTAGTGTATGATCATCAACGTGATCAGCGCATGGGCAGTCATGTGATCAGTGCATGATATAGACGTGATCAGTGCATGATCAGTCACCTGATGGGTGTATGATCATTCACGTGACCTGTACATGGTAGCTACATGATCATTGCATGATCAGCCACGTGACTAGTGCATGATAGCCACGTGATCACTACATGATGGTCATGTGATCAGTCCATGCTCAGTCACGGTATCAGTGCATGATCATCCACGTGATCAGTGCATGATTTGTCACGTGATCTGTGCATGACCAGGCAGGTGATCAGTGTATGATCCGTCACCTAATGGGTGTATGATCAGTCACCTGACCGGTACATGGTAGCTGCATGATCATTGCATGATCAGCCACGTGAGTAATGCATGATAGCCACGGGATCAGTGCATGATCAGTCACGTGTTCAGTGCATGATCAGTCATGTAATCTGTGCATGACCAGGCACGTGATCAGTGTATGACCAGCCAAGTTATCAGTGCATGATAGCCAGGTGATCAGTGCATGATCAGTCACGTGATCAGTGCATGATCAGTCACGTGATCAGTGGATGATCAGCCACGTGATCAGTGCATGATCAGCCACATGATCAGTGCATGATCTATTACGTGATCAGTGCATGATCAGTCACGTGACCAGTATATGGTAACTAGGTGATCACTGCATGATCAGCCACATGAGCCGTGCATGATAGCCATGAGATCAGTGTATGGTCAGTCACGTGATCAGTGCATGATCAGTCACGTGATAAGTACATGATCAGTCACGTGAACAGTGCATGATCAGTCATGTGATCAGTGTATGACCAGCCAAGTGATCAGTGCATGATAGCCACGTGATCAGTGCATGATCAGTCACGTGATCAGTGCATGATGAGTCACGTGATCAGTGTATGATCAGCCACGTAATCAGTGCATGATCAGTCACGTGATACGTGTGTGATAAGCCATGTGACCAGTGCATGATATCAGTGCATGATAGCCACGTGATCTGTGCATGATAGCAACGTAATCAGTGCATGATCAGTCACGTGATACGTGTGTGATAAGCCATGTGACCAGTGCATGATATCAGTGCATGAGAGCCACGTGATCTGTGCATGATAGCCACGTAATCAGTGCATGATCAATCACGTGATACGTGTGTGATAAGCCATGTGACCAGTGCATGATATCAGTGCATGAGAGCCACGTGATCAGTGCATGATATCCACGTGATCAGTGCAGGATAGCCACGTGATCACTTCATGAGTAGTCACGTGATCTATACATGATCTGTCACGTGATACGTGGGTGATCAGCCACCGGATCAGTGCGTGATGAGCCACGTGATCAGTGCAGGATCAATTACGTGATCAGTGCATGATCAGTCACGAGACCAGTACATGGTTGCTACGTGATCGTTGCATGATCAGCCACGTGAGCAGAGCATGATAGCCACGTGATCAGTGCATGATCAGTCACGTAATCAGTACATGATCAATCACGTGATCAGTGCATGATCAGTCACGTGATCAGTGTATGATCAACCACGTGAACAGTGCATGCTCAGTCACGTGATCAGGGCCTGCTGAGCTGCGTGATTACTGTCTGCTCATCTGCTTGACAATTACCAGCTGAGCTGCACGATTCCTGCCTGTCATCTGCTTGACAATTGCCAGCTGTGCTGCGTAATTCCTGCCTGCTCAGCTGCTTGATTATTGCCAGCTGAGCAGCATGATTCCTCACAGATGAGTTCCATGATTATTGACTGCTGACTTATGATTCGTGCCTACTCAGCTCTTTGTTTATTGCCTCCAGAGGCACATGATCAGTGTATGATAGCAAACATGATCAGCGCATGATCAGTCACATGATCAGCGCCATTAAGTCACGTGATCACTACATGATAGTCATGTGATCAGTCCATGCACAGTCACGGTATCAGTGCATGATCAGCCACGTGATCAGTGCATGATCTGTCACATGATTAGTGTATGATCATCCACATGATCAGTGCATGGGCAGTCATGTGATCAGTGCATGATATAGACGTGATCAGTGCGTGATCAGTGCATGATCAGTGCATGATAGCCACGTGATCAGTGCATGATCAGTCACCTGATGGGTGTAAGATCATTCACGTGACCTGTACATGGTAGCTACATGATCATTGCATGATCAGCCATGACAGTAGTGCATGATAGCCACGTAATTACCGCATTATCAGTCACGTGATCAGTGCATGATCAGTCATGTGACCAGTACATGGTAGCTGCATGATCATCGCATGATCAGCTACGTGTGCAGTGCATGATAGCCACGTGATCAGTGCATGATCAGACACGAGATCAGTGCATGATCAGTCACGTGATCAGTGCATGATCAGCCACGTGATCAGTGCATGACCAGGAACGTGATCAGTGTATATCCAGTCAAGTGATCAGTGCATGATAGCAACGTTATCAGTGCATGATCAGTCACGTGATCAGTGCATGATCAGTTATGTGATCACTGTATGATCAGCCACGTGATCAGTGCATAATCAGCCACATGATCAGTGCATGATCAATTAGGTGATCAGTGCATGATCAGTCACGTAACCAGTACATGGTAGCTATGTGATCATTGCCTGATCAGCCACGTGATCAGTGCATGATAGCCACGTGATCAGTGCATGATAGCCACGTGATCAGTGCATGATAGCCACGTGATCAGTGCATAATCAGTCACGTGATCAGTGCATGATCAGTCACGTGATCAGTACATGATCAGTCACGTGAACAGTGTGTGATCATTTACGTGATATGTGCATGATCAGTCACGTGACCAGTATATGGTAGCTAGGTGATCATTGCATGATCAGCCACATGAGCCGTGCATGATAGCCACGAGATCAGTGCATGATCAGTCACGTGACCAGTGCATGATCACTCACGTTAACAGTGCATGATAAGTCACCTGATCAGTGCATGATCAATTACGTGATCAGTGCATGATCATCACGTGACCAGTACATGGTAGCTACGTGATCATTGCATGAACAGCCGCGTGAGCAGTGCATGATAGCCACGTGATCAGTGCATGATCTGTCGCATGATCAGTGTATGATCATCCGGGTGATCAGTGCATGGGCAGACATGTGATCAGTGCATGATATAGACGTGATCAGTGCATGATCAGTCTCGTGATCAGTGTATGATCAACCACGTGATCAGTGCACGATAGCCAGGTAATGAGTGCACGATAGCCAGATGATCAGTGCATTATCAGTCACATGATCAGTGTATGATCAGCCAAGTAATAAGTGCATGATAGCCAACTGATCAGTGGATGATCAGTCACGTGATCAGTGCATGGTCAGTCACGTGATCATTGCATGATCAGCCACGTGATCAGTGCATGATCAGCCAAATGATCAGTGCATGATCAATTACGTGATCAGTGCATGATCAGCCACGTGAGCAGTGCATGGTCAGTCACGTGATCAGTGCATGATCATCCACGTGATCAGTGCATGTGGAGTCATGTAGACAATGCATGATAGCGCCGTGATCAGTGCACGATCAGTCCCGTGATGAGTGTATGATCAGTCAAGTGATCAGTGCAAGATAGCTACGTGATCAGTGCATGATCAGCCACGTCATCAGTGCATGATAGCCACGTGATCATTGCATGATAGCCACATGATCATGTGCATGATCAGCCAGGTGATCAGTACATGATAGCTAAGTAATTAGTTCATGATTAGTCACCTGATCTGTGCATGACCAGGCAGGTGATCAGTGTGATCAGCCTCGTTAACAATGCAATATAGCCACGTGATCAGTGCATGATCAGTAACCTGATGGGTGTATTATCAGTCACGCGACTGGTACATGGTAGCTACATGATAATTGCATGATCAGCCACGTGATCAGTGCATGATAGCCACTTGATCAGGGCATGATCAGTCACGTGACCAGTGCATGATCAGTCACGTGATCAGTGCATGATAGCCACGTGATCAGTGCATGATTAGTTACGTGAGCAGTGTATGATCAGCCACGTGATCAGTGCATGGTCAGACACGTGAACAGTGTATGATCAGCCACGTGATCAGTGCATGATATCCACGTGATCAGTGCATGATCAATCACGTGATAAGTGTATGATCAGCCACGTGAACAGTGCATGATAGCCACGTGATCAGTGCATGATCAATCACGTGATCAGTGTATGATCAGCCACGTGAATAGTGCATGCTCAGTCACGTGATCAGGGCCTGCTGAGCTGCGTGATTACCGTCTGCTCATCTGCTTGACAATTGCCAGCTGAGCTGCACGATTCCTGCCTGTCATCTGCTTGACATTTGCCAGCTGTGCTTCGTAATTCCTGCCTGCTCAGCTGCTTGATTAATGCCAGCTGAGCAGCATGATTCCTCACAGCTGAATTCCATGATTATTGCCTGCTGACTGTTTGATTCGTGCCTACTCAGCTCTTTGTTTATTGCCTCCAGAGGCACATGATCAGTGTATGATAGCAAACATGATCAGCGCATGATCAGTCACATGATCAGCGCCATTAAGTCACGTGATCACTACATGATAGTCATGTGATCAGTCCATGCTCATTCACGGTATCAGTGCATGATCAGCCACGTGATCAGTGCATGACTGTCACATGATTAGTGTATGATCATCCACGTGATCAGTGCATGGGCAGTCATGTGATCAGTGCATGATTAGACGAGATCAGTGCATGATCAGTATCGTGGTCAGTGCATGATAGCCACGTGATCAGTGCATGATCAGTCACGTGATGGGTGTATGATCATTCACGTGACCGGTACATGGTAGCTATATGATCAGTGTATATCCAGCCATGTGATAAGTGCATGATAGCCACGTGATCAGGGCATGATCAGCCACGTGATCAGTGCATGATCAGTCACGTGATCAGTGCATGATCAGCCACATGATCAGTGCATGATCAATTACGTCATCAGTGCATGATCAGTCACGTGACCAGTACATGGTAGCTGCGTGACCATTGCATGATCAGCCAAGTTAGCAGTGCATGATAGCCACGTGATCAGTGCTTGATCTGTCACCTGATGAGTGTATGATCATTCACGTGACCTTTACATGGTAGCTACATGATCATTGCATGATCAACCACGTGAGTAGTGCACGATAGCCACGTGATCACTGCATGATCAGTCACATGATCAGTGCATGATCAGTCATGTGACCAGTACATGGTAGCTGCGTGATCTTCGCATGTTCAGCCACGTGAGCCATGCATGATAGCCACGTGATCAGTGCATGATCAGTCACGTGATCAGTGCATGATCAGTCACGTGATCAGTGCATGATCAGCCACGTGATCAGAGCATGATCAGTCACGTGATCAGTGTATGATCAGTCACGTGATCAGTGCATGATCAGCCACGTGATCAGAGCATGATCAGTCACGTGATCAGTGTATGATCAGCCACGTGATCAGTGCATGATCAGCCACATTATCAGTGCATGATCAATTGCGTGATCAGTGCATGATCAGTCACGTGACCAGTACTTGGTAGCTACGTGATCATTGCCAGATCAGCCACGTGAGCAGTGCATGATAGCCACGTGATCAGTGCATGATTAGCCATGTGATCAGTGCATGATCAGTCACGTGATCAGGGCATGATCAGCCACGTCATCAGTGCATGATAGCCACGTGATCAGTGCATACAATTACATGATCAGTGCATGCGCAATCACGTGATCTGTGCATGAGAGCCACGTGATCAGTGTATGATCATTCACGTGATAGGTGTGTGATCAGCGACGTGAACAGTGCATGCTCAGTCACGTGATCAGGGCCTGCTGAGCTTCGTGATTACTGTCTGCTCATGTGCTTGACAATTGCCAGCTGAGCTGTACGATTCCTGCCTGTCATCTCCTTGACAATTGCCACCTGTGCTGCATAATTCCTGCCTGCTCATCTACTTGATTATTGCCAGCTGAGCAGCATGATTCCTCAGAGCTGAGTTCCATGATTATTGCCTACTGATTCCTGCCTACTCAGCTCTTTGTTCATTGCCTCCAGAGGCACATGATCAGTGTATGACACGAAACATGATCAGCACATGATGAATCACATAATCAATGCATGGTAAGCCAGGTGATCAGTGCATGATCAATTACGTGTTCAGTGCATGATCAGTCATGTGACCAGTACATGGTAGCTGCGTGATCATTGCCTGATCAGCCACGTGATCAGTGCAAGATCAGTCACGTGATCAGTGCATGATCAGCCACGTGATCAGTGCATGATCAGTCACGTGACCAGTACATGGTAGCTACGTGATCATTGCATAATCAGCCACGTTATCTGTGCATGATAGCCACGTGATCAGTGCATGATAGCCACGTGAGCAGTGCATGATAGCCACGTGATCAGTGCATGATCAGTCACGTGATACGTGTGTGATCAGCCACGTGATCAGTGCATGATATCCACGTGATCAGTGCAGGATAGCCACGTGATCACTTCATGATTAGTCACGTGATCTGTACATGATCAGTCACGTGATACGAGTGTGATCAGCCACCGGATCAGTGCGTGATGACCCACGTGATCAGTGCAGAATCAATTACGTGATCAGTGCATGATCAGTCACGAAACCAGTACATGGTTGCTACGTGATCGTTGCATGATCAGCCACGTGAGCAGAGCATGATAGCCACGTGATCAGTGCATTATCAGTCACGTGATCAGTACATGATCAGTCACGTGAACAGTGCATGATCATTTACGTGATCTGTGCATGATCAGTCACGTGACCTGTATATGGTAGCTTCATGATCATTCCATGACGAACCACGTGAGCAGTGCATGATAGCCACGTGATGTGTGCATGATCAGTGACGTGACCAGAGTATGATCAGCCACGTGATCAGTGCATGAGTGCCATGTGATCAGTGCATGATATGTCACGTGACAGGTGTGTGATCAGCCACGTGAACAGTGCATGTTCAGCCACGTGATCAGTGCATGATAGCCACGTGATCAGTGCATGATCAGTTACGTGAGCAGTGTATGATCAGCCACGTGATCAGTGCATGGTCAGACACGTGAACAGTGTATGATCAGCCTCGTGATCAGTGCATGATATCCAAGTGATCAGTGCATGATCAATCACGTGATCAGTGTATGATCAGCCACGTGAACAGTGCATGCTCAGTCACGTGATCAGGGCCTGCTGAGCTGCGTGATTACTGTCTGCTCATCTGCTTGACAATTTCCAGCTGAGCTGCACGATTCCTGCCTGTCATCTGCTTGACAATTGTCAGCTGTGCTGTGTAATTCCTGCCTGCTAGCTGCTTGATTATTGCCAGCTGAGCAGCATGATTCACGTAAATAGTGCATGCTCAGTCACGTGATAAGGGCCTGCTGAGCTGCGTGATTCCTGTCTGCTCATCTGCTTGACAATTGCCAGCTGAGCTGCACGATTCCTGCCTGTCATCTGCTTGACAATTGCCAGCTGTGCTGCGTAATTCCTGCCTTCTCAGCTGCTTGATTATTGCCAGCTGAGCAGCATGATTCCTCACAGCTGAGTTCCATGATTGTTGCCTGCTGACTGTTTGATTCGTGCCTACTCAGCTCTTTGTTTATTGCCTCCAGAGGCACATGATCAGTGTATGAAAGCAAACATGATCAGCGCATGATCAGTCACATGATCAGCCCCATTAGGTCACGTGATCACTACATGATAGTCATGTGATCAGTCCATGCTCAGTCACGGTATTAGTGCATGATCAGCCATGTGATCAGTGCATGATCAGCCAGGTGATCATTTCATGATAGCTATGTGATCAGTTCATGATTTGTCACGTGATCTGTGCATGACCAGGCAGGTGATCAGTGTATGATCCGTCACCTAATGGGTGTATGATCAGTCACCTGACCGGTACATGGTAGCTACATGATCATTGCATGATCAGCCACGTGAGTAGTGCATGATAGCCACGTGCTCAGTGCATGATGAGTCACGTGTTCAGTGCATGATCAGCCATGTAATCTGTGCATGACCAGGCACGTGATCAGTGTATGACCAGCCAAGTTATCAGTGCATGATAGCCACGTGGTCAGTGCATGATCAGTCACGTGATCAGTGCATGATCAGTCACGTGATCAGTACATGATCAGCCACGTGATCAGTTCATGATCAGCCACATGATCAGTGCATGATCAGTCACGTGACCAGTATATGGTAGTTAGGTGATCATTACATGATCAGCCACATGAGCCGTGCATGATAGCCACGAGATCAGTGGATGATCAGTCACGTGATCAGTGCATGATCACTCACGTGAACAGTGCATGATAAGTCAACTGATCAGTGCATGATCAATTACGTGATCAGTGCACAATCACTCACGTGACCAGTACATGGTAGCTACGTGATCATTGCATGAACAGCCGCGTGAGCAGTGCATGATAGCCACGTGATCAGTGCATGATCTGTCGCATGATCAGTGTATGATCATCCGGGTGATCAGTGCATGGGCAGTCATGTGATCAGTGCATGATATAGACGTGATTAGTGCATGATCAGTCTCGTGATCAGTGTATGATCAACCACGTGATCAGTGCACGATAGCCAGTTAATGAGTGCATGATAGCCAGATGATCAGTGCATTATCAGTCACGTGATCAGTGTATGATCAGCCAAGTAATAAGTGCATGATCAGCCAACTGATCAGTGTATGATCAGCCACGTGATCAGTGCATGATCAGTTACGTGAGCAGTGTATGATCAGCCACGTGATCAGTGCATGGTCAAACACGTGAACAGTGTATGATCGGCCACGTGATCAGTGCATGATAGCCACGTGATCAGTGCATTATCAGTTACGTGAGCAGCGTATGATCAGCCACGTGAACAGTGCCTGCTCAGTCACGTGATCTGGGCCTGCTGAGCTGCGTGATTACCGTCTGCTCATCTGCTTGACAATTGCCAGCTGAGCTGCACGATTCCTGCCTGTCATCTGCTTGACAATTATCAGCTGTGCTGCGTAATTCCTGCCTGCTCAGCTGCTTGATTATTGCCAGCTGAGCAGCATGATTCCTCACACCTGAGTTCCATGATTATTGCCTGCTGACTGTTTGATTCGTGCCTACTCAGCTCTTTGTTTATTGCCTCCAGAGGCACATGATCAGTGTATGATAGCAAACATGATCAGCGCATGATCAGTCACATGATCAGCGCCATTAAGTCATGTGATCACTACATGATAGTCATGTGATCAGTCCATGCTCAGTCACGGTATCAGTGCATGATCAGCCACGTGATCAGTGCATGATCAGCCAGGTGATCAGTTCATGATAGCTATGTGATCAGTTCATGATTTGTCACGTGATCTGTGTATGACCAGGCAGGTGATCAGTGTATGATCAGCCACGTGAACAGTGCATGATAGCCACGTGATCAGTGCATGATCCGTCACCTGATGGGTGTATGATCAGTCACCTGACCGGTACATGGTTGCTACATGATCATTGCATGATCAGCCACGTGAGTAGTGCATGATAGCCAAGTGATCAGTGCATGATCAGTCACGTGATCAGTGCATGATCACTCACGTTAACAGTGTATGATAAGTCACCTGATCAGTGCATGATCAATTACGTGATCAGTGCATGATCACTCACGTGACCAGTACATGGTAGCTACGTGATCATTGCATGAAGAGCCGCGTGAGCAGTGCATGATTGCCACGTGATCAGTGCATGATCTGTCGCGTGATCAGTGTATGATCATCCGGGTGATCAGTGCATGGGCAGCCACGTGATCAGTGCATGATATAGACGTGATTAGTGCATGATCAGTCTCGTGATCAGTGTATGATCAACCACGTGATCAGTTCACGATAGCCAGTTAATGAGTGCACGATAGCCAGATGATCAGTGCATTATCAGTCACGTGATCAGTGTTTGATAAGCCAAGTAAAAAGTGCATGATAGCCAACTGATCAGTGTATGATCAGCCACGTGATCAGGGCATGATCAGTTACGTGAGCAGTGTATGATCAGCCACTTGATCAGTGCATTATCAGTTACGTGAGCAGTGTATGATCAGCCACGTGATCAGTGCATGATAGCCACGTGATCAGTGCATTATCAGTTACGTGAGCAGCGTATGATCAGCCACGTGAACAGTGCATGCTCAGTCACGTGATCTGGGCCTGCTGAGCTGCGTGATTTCCGTCTGCTCATCTGCTTAACAATTGCCAGCTGAGCTGCACGATTCCTGCCTGTCATCTGCTTGACAATTGTCAGCTGTGCTGCGTAATTCCTGCCTGCTCAGCTGCTTGATTATTGCCAGCTGAGCAGCATGATTCCTCACACCTGAGTTCCATGATTATTGCCTGCTGACTGTTTGATTCGTGCCTACTCAGCTCTTTGTTTATTGCCTCCAGAGGCACATGATCAGTGTATGAGAGCAAACATGATCAGTGCATGATCAGTCACATGATCAGCGCCATTAAGTCACGTGATCACTACATGATAGTCATGTGATCAGTCCATGCTCAGTCACGTGATCTGGGCCTGCTGAGCTGCGTGATTTCCGTCTGCTCATCTGCTTAACAATTTCCAGCTGAGCTGCACGATTCCTGCCTGTCATCTGCTTGACAATTGTCAGCTGTGCTGTGTAATTCCTGCCTGCTCAGTGCTTGATTATTGCCAGCTGAGCAGCATGATTCACGTAAATAGTGCATGCTCAGTCACGTGATAAGGGCCTGCTGAGCTGCGTGATTCCTGTCTGCTCATCTGCTTGACAATTGCCAGCTGAGCTGCACGATTCCTGCCTGTCATCTGCTTGACAATTGCCAGCTGTGCTGCGTAATTCCTGCCTTCTCAGCTGCTTGATTATTGCCAGCTGAGCAGCATGATTCCTCACAGCTGAGTTCCATGATTGTTGCCTGCTGACTGTTTGATTCGTGCCTACTCAGCTCTTTGTTTATTGCCTCCAGAGGCACATGATCAGTGTATGAAAGCAAACATGATCAGCGCATGATCAGTCACATGATCAGCCCCATTAGGTCACGTGATCACTACATGATAGTCATGTGATCAGTCCATGCTCAGTCACGGTATTAGTGCATGATCAGCCATGTGATCAGTGCATGATCAGTCAGGTGATCATTTCATGATAGCTATGTGATCAGTTCATGATTTGTCACGTGATCTGTGCATGACCAGGCAGGTGATCAGTGTATGATCCGTCACCTAATGGGTGTATGATCAGTCACCTGACCGGTACATGGTAGCTACATGATCATTGCATGATCAGCCACGTGAGTAGTGCATGATAGCCACGTGCTCAGTGCATGATGAGTCACGTGTTCAGTGCATGATCAGCCATGTAATCTGTGCATGACCAGGCACGTGATCAGTGTATGACCAGCCAAGTTATCAGTGCATGATAGCCACGTGGTCAGTGCATGATCAGTCACGTGATCAGTGCATGATCAGTCACGTGATCAGTACATGATCAGCCACGTGATCAGTTCATGATCAGCCACATGATCAGTGCATGATCAGTCACGTGACCAGTATATGGTAGTTAGGTGATCATTACATGATCAGCCACATGAGCCGTGCATGATAGCCTCGAGATCAGTGGATGATCAGTCACGTGATCAGTGCATGATCACTCACGTGAACAGTGCATGATAAGTCACTGATCAGTGCATGATCAATTACGTGATCAGTGCACAATCACTCACGTGACCAGTACATGGTAGCTACGTGATCATTGCATGAACAGCCGCGTGAGCAGTGCATGATAGCCACGTGATCAGTGCATGATCTGTCGCATGATCAGTGTATGATCATCCGGGTGATCAGTGCATGGGCAGTCATGTGATCAGTGCATGATATAGACGTGATTAGTGCATGATCAGTCTCGTGATCAGTGTATGATCAACCACGTGATCAGTGCACGATAGCCAGTTAATGAGTGCACGATAGCCAGATGATCAGTGCATTATCAGTCACGTGATCAGTGTATGATCAGCCAAGTAATAAGTGCATGATAGCCACTGATCAGTGTATGATCAGCCACGTGATCAGTGCATGATCAGTTACGTGAGCAGTGTATGATCAGCCACGTGAACAGTGCATGGTCAAACACGTGAACAGTGTATGATCGGCCACGTGATCAGTGCATGATAGCCACGTGATCAGTGCATTATCAGTTACGTGAGCAGCGTATGATCAGCCACGTGAACAGTGCCTGCTCAGTCACGTGATCTGGGCCTGCTGAGCTGCGTGATTACCGTCTGCTCATCTGCTTGACAATTGCCAGCTGAGCTGCACGATTCCTGCCTGTCATCTGCTTGACAATTATCAGCTGTGCTGCGTAATTCCTGCCTGCTCAGCTGCTTGATTATTGCCAGCTGAGCAGCATGATTCCTCACACCTGAGTTCCATGATTATTGCCTGCTGACTGTTTGATTCGTGCCTACTCAGCTCTTTGTTTATTGCCTCCAGAGGCACATGATCTGTGTATGATAGCAAACATGATCAGCGCATGATCAGTCACATGATCAGCGCCATTAAGTCATGTGATCACTACATGATAGTCATGTGATCAGTCCATGCTCAGTCACGGTATCAGTGCATGATCAGCCACGTGATCAGTGCATGATCAGCCAGGTGATCAGTTCATGATAGCTATGTGATCAGTTCATGATTTGTCACGTGATCTGTGCATGACCAGGCAGGTGATCAGTGTATGATCAGCCACGTGAACAGTGCATGATAGCCACGTGATCAGTGCATGATCCGTCACCTGATGGGTGTATGATCAGTCACCTGACCGGTACATGGTAGCTACATGATCATTGCATGATCAGCCACGTGAGTAGTGCATGATAGCCAAGTGATCAGTGCATGATCAGTCACGTGATCAGTGCATGATCACTCACGTTAACAGTGTATGATAAGTCACCTGATCAGTGCATGATCAATTACGTGATCAGTGCATGATCACTCACGTGACCAGTACATGGTAGCTACGTGATCATTGCATGAAGAGCCGCGTGAGCAGTGCATGATTGCCACGTGATCAGTGCATGATCTGTCGCGTGATCAGTGTATGATCATCCGGTGATCAGTGCATGGGCAGTCATGTGATCAGTGCATGATATAGACGTGATTAGTGCATGATCAGTCTCGTGATCAGTGTATGATCAACCACGAGATCAGTGCACGATAGCCAGTTAATGAGTGCACGATAGCCAGATGATCAGTGCATTATCAGTCACGTGATCAGTGTTTGATCAGCCAAGTGAAAAGTGCATGATAGCCAACTGATCAGTGTATGATCAGCCACGTGATCAGGGCATGATCAGTTACGTGAGCAGTGTATGATCAGCCACTTGATCAGTGCATTATCAGTTACGTGAGCAGTGTATGATCAGCCACGTGATCAGTGCATGATAGCCACGTGATCAGTGCATTATCAGTTACGTGAGCAGCGTATGATCAGCCACGTGAACAGTGCATGCTCAGTCACGTGATCTGGGCCTGCTGAGCTGCGTGATTTCCGTCTGCTCATCTGCTTAACAATTGCCAGCTGAGCTGCACGATTCCTGCCTGTCATCTGCTTGACAATTATCAGCTGTGCTGCGTAATTCCTGCCTGCTCAGCTGCTTGATTATTGCCAGCTGAGCAGGATGATTCCTCACAGCTGAGTTCCATGATTATTTCCTGCTGACTGTTTGATTCGTGCCTACTCAGCTCTTTGTTTATTGCTTCCAGAGGCACATGATCAGTGTATGATAGCAAACATGATCAGTGCATGATCAGTCACATGATCAGCGCCATTAAGTCACGTGATCACTACATGATAGTCATGTGATCAGTCCATGCTCAGTCACGGTATCAGTGCATGATCAGCCACGTGATCAGTGCATGATCAGCCAGGTGATCAGTTCATGATAGCTATGTGATCAGTTCATGATTTGTCACGTGATCTGTGCATGACCAGGCAGGTGATCAGTGCATGATCAGCCACGTGAACAGTGCATGATAGCCACGTGAACAGTGCATGATCCATCACCTGATGGGTGTATGATCAGTCAGCTGACCGGTACATGGTAGCTACATGATCATTGCATGATCAGCCACGTGAGTAGTGCATGATAGCCACGTGATCAGTGCATAATCAGTCACGTGTTCAGTGCATGATCAATCATGTAATCTGTGCATGACCAGGCACGTGATCAGTGTATGACCAGCCAAGTGATCAGTGCATGATAGCCACGTGATCAGTGCATGATCAGTCACGTGATCAGTGCATGATCAGTCACGTGATCAGTGGATGATCAGCCACGTGATCAGTGCATGATCAGCCACATGATCAGTGCATGATCAATTACGTGATCAGTGCATGATCAGTCACGTGACCAGTATATGGTAGCTAGGTGATCATTGCATGATCAGCCACATGAGCCGTGCATGATAGCCACGAGATCAGTGGATGATCAGTCACGTGATCAGTGCATGATCACTCACGTTAACAGTGCATGATAAGTCACCTGATCAGTGCATGATCAATTACGTGATCAGTGCATGATCAGTCACGTGACCAGTACATGGTAGCTACGTGATCATTGCGTGATCAGCCGCGTGATCAGTGCATGATAGCCACGTGATCACTGCATGATAGCCACGTGATCAGTGCATGATCAGTCATGTGATACGTGTGATCAGCCACGTGATCAGGGCATGATATCCACGTGATCAGTGCATGATAGCCACGTGATCAGTGCATGATGAGCCACGTGATCAGTGCATGATCAGTCACGTGATACATGTGTGATCAGCCACGTGATCAGTGCATGATGAGCCACGTGATCAGTGCAGGATCAATTACGTGATCAGTGCATGATCAGTCACGTGACCAGTACATGGTTGCTACGTGATCGTTGCATGATCAGCCACGTGAGCAGAGCATGATAGCCACGTGATCAGTGCATGATCAGTCATGTGATCAGTACATGATCAGTCACGTGAACAGTGCATGATCATTTACGTGATCTGTGCATGTTCAGTCACGTGACCAGTATAGGGTAGCTATGTGATCATTCCATGACGAGCCACGTGAGCAGTGCATGATAGCCACGTGATGTGTGCATGATGAGTTACGTGAGCAGAGTATGATCAGCCACGTAATCAGTGCATGAGTGCCACGTGATCAGTGCATGATCAGTCAGGTGACCAGTATATGGGAGCTAGGTGATCATTGCATGATCAGCCACATGAGCCGTGCATGATAGCCACGAGATCAGTGGATGATCAGTCACGTGATCAGTGCATGATCACTCACGTTAACAGTGCATGATAAGTCACCTGATCAGTGCATGATCAATTACGTGATCAGTGCATGATCAGTCACGTGACCAGTACATGGTAGCTACGTGATCATTGCGTGATCAGCCACGTGATCAGTGCATGATAGCCACGTGATCACTGCATGATAGCCACGTGATCAGTGCATGATCAGTCATGTGATACGTGTGATCAGCCACGTGATCAGGGCATGATATCCACGTGATCAGTGCATGATAGCCACGTGATCAGTGCATGAGAGCCACGTGATCAGTGCATGATCAGTCACGTGATACATGTGTGATCAGCCACGTGATCAGTGCATGATGAGCCACGTGATCAGTGCAGGATCAATTACGTGATCAGTGCATGATCAGTCACGTGACCAGTACATGGTTGCTACGTGATCGTTGCATGATCAGCCACGTGAGCAGAGCATGATAGCCACGTGATCAGTGCATGATCAGTCATGTGAACAGTACTTGATCAGTCACGTGAACAGTGCATGATCATTTACGTGATCTGTGCATGTTCAGTCACGTGACCAGTATATGGTAGCTATGTGATCATTCCATGACGAGCCACGTGAGCAGTGCATGATAGCCACGTGATGTGTGCATGATGAGTTACGTGAGCAGAGTATGATCAGCCACGTGATCAGTGCATGAGTGCCACGTGATCAGTGCATGATATGTCACGTGACAGGTGTGTGATCAGCCACGTGAACAGTGCATGTTCAGCCACGTGATCAGTCCATGATAGCCACGTGATCAGTGCATGATCAGTTACGTGAGCAGTGTATGATCAGCCACGTGATCAGTGCATGGTCAGACACGTGAACAGTGTATGATCAGCCACGTGATCAGTGCATGATATCCAAGTGATCAGTGCATGATCATCACGTGATCAGTGTATGATCAGCCACGTGAACAGTGCATGCTCAGTCACGTGATCAGGGCCTGCTGAGCTGCGTGATTACTGTCTGCTCATCTGCTTGACAATTGCCAGCTGAGCTGCACGATTCCTGCCTGTCATCTGCTTGACAATTGCCAGCTGTGCTGCGTAATTCCTGCCTGCTCAGCTGCTTGATTATTGCCAGCTGAGCAGCATGATTCCTCACAGCTGAGTTCCATGATTATTGCCTGCTGACTGTATAATTCGTGCCTACTCAGCTCTTTGTTTATTGCCTCCAGAGGCACATGATCAGTGTATGATAGCAAACATTATCAGTGCATGATCAGTCACATGATCAGCGCCATTAAGTCACGTGATCACTACATGATAGTCATGTGATCAGTCCATGCTCAGTCACGGTATCAGTGCATGATCAGCCACGTGATCAGTGCATGATCAGCCAGGTGATCAGTTCATGATAGCCATGTGATCAGTGCATGATTTGTCACGTGATCAGTGCATGACCAGGCAGGTGATCAGTGCATGATCAGTCACGTGATCAGTGCATGATCAGTCACGTGATCAGTGCATGATCAGCCACGTGATCAGTGCATGATCAGCCACGTGATCAGTGCATGATCAATTACGTGATCAGTGCATGATCAGTCACGTGACCAGTACATGGTAGCTACGTGATCATTGCATGATCAGCCACGTGAGCAGTGCATGATAGCCACGTGATCAGTGCATGATCAGTCACGTGATCAGTGCATGATCACTCACGTGATCAGTGCATGATAAGTCACGTGATCAGTGCATGATCAATTACGTGATCAGTGCATGATCAGTCACGTGATCAGTACATGGTAGCTACGTGATCATTGCATGATCAGCCACGTGATCAGTGCATGATAGCCACGTGATCAGTGCATGATCAGTCACATGATCAGTGTATGATCATCCGGGTGATCAGTGCATGATCAGTCATGTGATCAGTGCATGATATAGACGTGATCAGTGCATGATCAGTCACGTGATCAGTGCATGATCAACCACGTGATCAGTGCATGATAGCCAGTTAATGAGTGCATGATAGCCAGATGATCAGTGCATGATCAGTCACGTGATCAGTGTATGATCAGCCACGTGATCAGTGCATGATAGCCACTGATCAGTGCATGATCAGCCACGTGATCAGTGCATGATCAGTTACGTGAGCAGTGTATGATCAGCCACGTGATCAGTGCATGGTCAAACACGTGAACAGTGTATGATCAGCCACGTGATCAGTGCATGATAGCCACGTGATCAGTGCATGATCAGTTACGTGATCAGTGTATGATCAGCCACGTGAACAGTGCATGCTCAGTCACGTGATCTGGGCCTGCTGAGCTGCGTGATTACTGTCTGCTCATCTGCTTGACAATTGCCAGCTGAGCTGCACGATTCCTGCCTGTCATCTGCTTGACAATTGCCAGCTGTGCTGCGTAATTCCTGCCTGCTCAGCTGCTTGATTATTGCCAGCTGAGCAGCATGATTCCTCACACCTGAGTTCCATGATTATTGCCTGCTGACTGTTTGATTCGTGCCTACTCAGCTCTTTGTTTATTGCCTCCAGAGGCACATGATCAGTGTATGATAGCAAACATGATCAGCGCATGATCAGTCACATGATCAGCGCCATTAAGTCACGTGATCACTACATGATAGTCATGTGATCAGTCCATGCTCAGTCACGGTATCAGTGCATGATCAGCCACGTGATCAGTGCATGATCAGCCAGGTGATCAGTTCATGATAGCTATGTGATCAGTGCATGATTTGTCACGTGATCAGTGCATGACCAGGCAGGTGATCAGTGCATGATCAGCCACGTGATCAGTGCATGATAGCCACGTGATCAGTGCATGATCAGTCACGTGATCAGTGCATGATCAGTCATGTGATCTGTGCATGATCAGGCACGTGATCAGTGCATGATCAGCCACGTGATCAGTGCATGATAGCCACGTGATCAGTGCATGATCAGTCACGTGATCAGTGCATGATCAGTCACGTGATCAGTGCATGATCAGCCACGTGATCAGTGCATGATCAGCCACGTGATCAGTGCATGATCAATTACGTGATCAGTGCATGATCAGTCACGTGACCAGTGCATGATAGCTACGTGATCAGTGCATGATCAGCCACATGATCAGTGCATGATAGCCACGTGATCAGTGCATGATCAGTCACGTGATCAGTGCATGATCAGTCACGTGATCAGTGCATGATCAGTCACGTGATCAGTGCATGATCAATTACGTGATCAGTGCATGATCAGTCACGTGACCAGTACATGGTAGCTACGTGATCATTGCATGATCAGCCACGTGATCAGTGCATGATAGCCACGTGATCAGTGCATGATAGCCACGTGATCAGTGCATGATCAGTCATGTGATACGTGTGTGATCAGCCACGTGATCAGTGCATGATATCCACGTGATCAGTGCATGATAGCCACGTGATCAGTGCATGAGAGCCACGTGATCAGTGCATGATCAGTCACGTGATACATGTGTGATCAGCCACGTGATCAGTGCATGATGAGCCACGTGATCAGTGCAGGATCAATTACGTGATCAGTGCATGATCAGTCACGTGACCAGTACATGGTTGCTACGTGATCGTTGCATGATCAGCCACGTGAGCAGAGCATGATAGCCACGTGATCAGTGCATGATCAGTCACGTGATCAGTACATGATCAGTCACGTGAACAGTGCATGATCATTTACGTGATCTGTGCATGATCAGTCACGTGACCAGTATATGGTAGCTATGTGATCATTCCATAACGAGCCACGTGAGCAGTGCATGATAGCCACGTGATGTGTGCATGATGAGTTACGTGAGCAGAGTATGATCAGCCACGTGATCAGTGCATGAGTGACACGTGATCAGTGCATGATATGTCTCGTGACAGGTGTGTGATCAGCCACGTGAACAGTGCATGTTCAGCCACGTGATCAGTGCATGATAGCCACGTGATCAGTGCATGATCAGTTACGTGAGCAGCGTATGATCAGCCACGTGATCAGTGCATGGTCAGACACGTGAACAGTGTATGATCAGCCACGTGATCAGTGCATGATATCCAAGTGATCAGTGCATGATCATCACGTGATCAGTGTATGATCAGCCACGTGAACAGTGCCTGCTCAGTCACGTGATCAGGGCCTGCTGAGCTGCGTGATTACTGTCTGCTCATCTGCTTGACAATTGCCAGCTGAGCTGCACGATTCCTGCCTGTCATCTGCTTGACAATTGACAGCTGTGCTGCATAATTCCTGCCTGCTCAGCTGCTTGATTATTGCCAGCTGAGCAGCATGATTCCTCACAGCTGAGTTCCATGATTATTGCCTGCTGACTGTATAATTCGTGCCTACTCTGCTCTTTGTTTATTGCCTCCAGAGGCACATGATCAGTATATGATAGCAAACATTATCAGTGCATGATCAGTCACATGATCAGAGCCATTAAGTCACGTGATCACTACATGATAGTCATGTGATCAGTCCATGCTCAGTCACGGTATCAGTGCATGATCAGCCACGTGATCAGTGCATGATCAGCCAGGTGATCAGTTCATGATAGCTATGTGATCAGTGCATGATTTGTCACGTGATCAGTGCATGACCAGGCAGGTGATCAGTGCATGATCAGTCACGTGATCAGTGCATGATCAGTCACGTGATCAGTGCATGATCAGCCACGTGATCAGTGCATGATCAGCCACGTGATCAGTGCATGATCAATTACGTGATCAGTGCATGATCAGTCACGTGACCAGTACATGGTAGCTACGTGATCATTGCATGATCAGCCACGTGAGCAGTGCATGATAGCCACGTGATCAGTGCATGATCAGTCACGTGATCAGTGCATGATCACTCACGTTAACAGTGCATGATAAGTCACGTGATCAGTGCATGATCAATTACGTGATCAGTGCATGATCACTCACGTGACCAGTACATGGTAGCTACGTGATCATTGCATGATCAGCCACGTGATCAGTGCATGATAGCCACGTGATCAGTGCATGATCAGTCGCATGATCAGTGCATGATCATCCGGGTGATCAGTGCATGATCAGTCATGTGATCAGTGCATGATATAGACGTGATCAGTGCATGATCAGTCTCGTGATCAGTGCATGATCAACCACGTGATCAGTGCATGATAGCCAGTTAATGAGTGCATGATAGCCAGATGATCAGTGCATGATCAGTCACGTGATCAGTGTATGATCAGCCAAGTAATCAGTGCATGATAGCCACTGATCAGTGCATGATCAGCCACGTGATCAGTGCATGATCAGTTACGTGAGCAGTGTATGATCAGCCACGTGATCAGTGCATGGTCAAACACGTGAACAGTGTATGATCAGCCACGTGATCAGTGCATGATAGCCACGTGATCAGTGCATGATCAGTTACGTGATCAGTGTATGATCAGCCACGTGAACAGTGCATGCTCAGTCACGTGATCTGGGCCTGCTGAGCTGCGTGATTACTGTCTGCTCATCTGCTTGACAATTGCCAGCTGAGCTGCACGATTCCTGCCTGTCATCTGCTTGACAATTATCAGCTGTGCTGCGTAATTCCTGCCTGCTCAGCTGCTTGATTATTGCCAGCTGAGCAGCATGATTCCTCACACCTGAGTTCCATGATTATTGCCTGCTGACTGTTTGATTCGTGCCTACTCAGCTCTTTGTTTATTGCCTCCAGAGGCACATGATCAGTGTATGATAGCAAACATGATCAGCGCATGATCAGTCACATGATCAGCGCCATTAAGTCACGTGATCACTACATGATAGTCATGTGATCAGTCCATGCTCAGTCACGGTATCAGTGCATGATCAGCCACGTGATCAGTGCATGATCAGCCAGGTGATCAGTTCATGATAGCCATGTGATCAGTGCATGATTTGTCACGTGATCTGTGCATGACCAGGCAGGTGATCAGTGCATGATCAGCCACGTGATCAGTGCATGATAGCCACGTGATCAGTGCATGATCAGTCACCTGATGGGTGTATGATCAGTCACGTGACCGGTACATGGTAGCTACATGATCATTGCATGATCAGCCACGTGAGTAGTGCATGATAGCCACGTGATCAGTGCATGATCAGTCACGTGATCAGTGCATGATCACCACGTGAACAGTGCATGATAAGTCACCTGATCAGTGCATGATCAATTACGTGATCAGTGCATGATCAGTCACGTGATCAGTACATGGTAGCTACGTGATCATTGCATGATCAGCCACGTGATCAGTGCATGATAGCCACGTGATCAGTGCATGATCTGTCACGTGATCAGTGTATGATCATCCGGGTGATCAGTGCATGATCAGTCATGTGATCAGTGCATGATATAGACGTGATCAGTGCATGATCAGTCACGTGATCAGTGCATGATCAACCACGTGATCAGTGCATGATAGCCAGTTAATGAGTGCATGATAGCCAGATGATCAGTGCATGATCAGTCACGTGATCAGTGCATGATCAGCCACGTGATCAGTGCATGATAGCCACGTGATCAGTGCATGATCAGCCACGTGATCAGTGCATGATCAGTTACGTGATCAGTGCATGATCAGCCACGTGATCAGTGCATGATCAGACACGTGATCAGTGCATGATCAGCCACGTGATCAGTGCATGATAGCCACGTGATCAGTGCATGATCAGTTACGTGATCAGTGTATGATCAGCCACGTGATCAGTGCATGATAGCCACGTGATCAGTGCATGATCAGTTACGTGATCAGTGTATGATCAGCCACGTGAACAGTGCATGCTCAGTCACGTGATCTGGGCCTGCTGAGCTGCGTGATTACTGTCTGCTCATCTGCTTGACAATTGCCAGCTGAGCTGCACGATTCCTGCCTGTCATCTGCTTGACAATTGCCAGCTGTGCTGCGTAATTCCTGCCTGCTCAGCTGCTTGATTATTGCCAGCTGAGCAGCATGATTCCTCACACCTGAGTTCCATGATTATTGCCTGCTGACTGTTTGATTCGTGCCTACTCAGCTCTTTGTTTATTGCCTCCAGAGGCACATGATCAGTGTATGATAGCAAACATGATCAGTGCATGATCAGTCACATGATCAGCGCCATTAAGTCACGTGATCACTACATGATAGTCATGTGATCAGTCCATGCTCAGTCACGGTATCAGTGCATGATCAGCCACGTGATCAGTGCATGATCAGCCAGGTGATCAGTTCATGATAGCCATGTGATCAGTGCATGATTTGTCACGTGATCTGCATGACCAGGCAGGTGATCAGTGCATGATCAGCCACGTGATCAGTGCATGATAGCCACGTGATCAGTGCATGATCAGTCACCTGATGGGTGTATGATCAGTCACGTGACCTGTACATGGTAGCTACATGATCATTGCATGATCAGCCACGTGAGTAGTGCATGATAGCCACGTGATCAGTGCATGATCAGTCACGTGATCAGTGCATGATCAATCATGTGATCTGTGCATGATCAGGCACGTGATCAGTGCATGATCAGCCACGTGATCAGTGCATGATAGCCACGTGATCAGTGCATGATCAGTCACGTGATCAGTGCATGATCAGTCACGTGATCAGTGCATGATCAGCCACGTGATCAGTGCATGATCAGCCACGTGATCAGTGCATGATCAATTACGTGATCAGTGCATGATCAGTCACGTGACCAGTATATGGTAGCTACGTGATCATTGCATGATCAGCCACATGATCAGTGCATGATAGCCACGTGATCAGTGCATGATCAGTCACGTGATCAGTGCATGATCACTCACGTGATCAGTGCATGATCAGTCACGTGATCAGTGCATGATCAAAAACGTGATCAGTGCATGATCAGTCACGTGATCAGTACATGATAGCTACGTGATCATTGCATGATCAGCCACGTGATCAGTGCATGATAGCCACGTGATCAGTGCATGATAGCCACGTGATCAGTGCATGATCAGTCATGTGATACGTGTGTGATCAGCCACGTGATCAGGGCATGATATCCACGTGATCAGTGCATGATAGCCACGTGATCAGTGCATGAGAGCCACGTGATCAGTGCATGATCAGTCACGTGATACATGTGTGATCAGCCACGTGATCAGTGCATGATCAGCCACGTGATCAGTGCATGATCAATTACGTGATCAGTGCATGATCAGTCACGTGACCAGTACATGGTTGCTACGTGATCGTTGCATGATCAGCCACGTGAGCAGAGCATGATAGCCACGTGATCAGTGCATGATCAGTCATGTGATCAGTCCATGATCAGTCACGTGATCAGTGCATGATCATTTACGTGATCTGTGCATGATCAGTCACGTGACCAGTATACGGTAGCTATGTGATCATTCCATGACGAGCCACGTGAGCAGTGCATGATAGCCACGTGATGTGTGCATGATCAGTTACGTGAGCAGAGTATGATCAGCCACGTGATCAGTGCATGAGTGCCACGTGATCAGTGCATGATATGTCACGTGACAGGTGTGTGATCAGCCACGTGAACAGTGCATGTTCAGCCATGCAATGACCACGTAGCTACCATGCACTGATCACGTGACTGATCATGCACTGATCACGTGGCTGATCATGCACTGATCACGTGACTGATCATGCACTGATCACGTGGCTGATCATGCAATGATCACGTAGCTACCATGCACTGGTCACGTGACTGATCATGCACTGATCACGTAATTGATCATGCACTGATCACGTGGCTGATCATGCACTGATCACGTGGCTGATCACACATGATCACGTGACTGATCATGCACTGATCACGTGGCTATCATGCACTGATCACGTGGCTATCATGCACTGATCACGTGGATATCATGCACTGATCACGTGGCTGATCACACACATATCACATGACTGATCATGCACTGATCACGTGGCTGATCATGCACTGATCACGTGGCTATCATGCACTGATCACGTGGCTGATCATGCAATGATCACGTAGCTACCATGTACTGGTCACGTGACTGATCATGCACTGATCACGTAATTGATCATGCACTGATTATTTGGCTGATCATGCACTGATCACGTGGCTGATCACACACGTATCACATGACTGATCATGCACTGATCACGTGGCTATCATGCACTGATCACGTGGCTGATCATGCACTGATCACGTGGCTGATCATGCACTGATCACGTGGATGATCATGCACTGATCACGTGGCTATCATGCACTGATCACGTGACTGATCATGCACTGATCACGTAGCTACCATGCACTGGTCACATGACTGATCATGCACTGATCACGTGATTGATCATGCACTGATCACGTGACTGATCATGCACTGATCACGTACTGATCATGCACTGATCACGTGACTGATCATGCACTGATCACGTGGCTGATCATGCACTGATCACGTGGCTGATCATGCACTGATCACGTAGCTATCATGCACTGATCACGTGACTGATCATGCACTGATCACGTGATTGATCATGCACTGATCACGTGGCTGATCATGCACTGATCACGTGACTGATCATGCACTGATCACGTGGCTGATCATGCACTGATACCGTGACTGAGCATGGACTGATCACATGACTATCATGTAGTGATCACGTGACTTAATGGCGCTGATCATGTGACTGATCATGCACTGATCATGTTTGCTATCATACACTGATCATGTGCCTCTGGAGGCAATAAACAAAGAGCTGTGTAGGCACGAATCAAACAGTCAGCAGGCAATAATCATGGAACTCAGCTGTGAGGAATCATGCTGTTCAGCTGGCAATAATCAAGCAGCTGAGCAGGCAGGAATTACGCAGCACAGCTGGCAATTGTCAAGCAGATGAGCAGACAGTAATCACGCAGCTCAGCAGGCCCTGATCACGTGACTGAGAGGCACTGATCACGTGGCTTATCATGCACTGATACCGTGACTGAGCATGGACTGATCACATGACTATCATGCAGTGATCACGTGACTTAATGGCGCTGATCATGTGACTGATCATGCACTGATCATGTTTGCTATCATACACTGATCATGTGTCTCTGGAGGCAATAAACAAAGAGCTGTGTAGGCACGAATCAAACAGTCAGCAGGCAATAATCATGGAACTCAGCTGTGAGGAATCATGCTGCTCAGCTGGCAATAATCAAGCAGCTGAGCAGGCAGGAATTATGCAGCACAGCTGGCAATTGTCAAGCAGATGAGCAGACAGTAATCACGCAGCTCAGCAGGCCCTGATCACGTGACTGAGCATGCACTGTTCACGTGGCTGATCATACACTGATCACGTGACTGATCATGCACTGATCACGTGGATATCATGCACTGATCACGTGGCTGATCATACACTGATCACGTGTCTGACCATGCACTGATCACGTGGCTGATCATGCACTGATCACGTAACTGATCATGCACTGATCACGTGGCTATCATGCACTGATCACGTGACTGATCATGCACTGATCACGTGACTGATCATGCACTGATCACGTGACTGATCATGCACTGATCAGTGGCAATCATGCACTGATCACGTGGCTGATCATGCACTGATCACGTGACTGATCATGCACTGATCACTGGCTATCATGCACTGATCACGTGGCTATCATGCACTGATCACGTGGCTGATCATGCACTGATCACGTGACTGATCATGCACTGATCACGTCTGTATCATGCACTGATCACGTGACTGATCATGCACTGATCACGTGGATGATCATACACTGATCATGTGACTGATCATGCACTGATCACGTGGCTATCATGCACTGATCACGTGGCTGATCATGCACTGATCACATAGCTACCATGTACTGGTCACGTGAGTGATCATGCACTGATCACGTAATTGATCATGCACTGATCACGTGGCTGATCATGCACTGATCACGTGACTGATCATGCACTGATCACGTGACTGATCATGCACTGATCTCGTTGCTATCATGCACGGTTCACATGGCTGATCATGCAATGACATGCAATGTTCACGTAGCTATCATATACTGGTCACGTGACTGATCATGCACTGATCACGTAAATGATCATGCACTGATCACGTGACTGATCATGCACTGATCACGTGACTGATCATGCACTGATCACGTGGCTATCATGCACTGATCACGTGGCTGATCATGCACTGATCACGTAGCAACCATGTACTGATCACGTGACTGATCATGCACTGATCACGTAATTGATCATGCACTGATCACGTGACTGATCATGCACTGATCACGTGGCTGATCACACACTGATCACGTGACTGATCATGCACTGATCACGTGGCTATCATGCACTGATCACGTGGCTATCATGCACTGATCACGTGGCTGATCATGCACTGATCACGTAGCTACCATGCACTGATCACGTGACTGATCATGCACTGATCACGTGGCTGATCATGCACTGATCACGTGGCTATCATGCACTGATCACGTGGCTGATCATGCAATGATCACACAGCTACATGTACTGGTCACGTGACTGATCATGCACTGATCACGTGACTGATCATGCACTGATCACGTGACTGATCATGCACTGATCACGTGACTGATCATGCACTGATCACGTGACTGATCATGCACTGATCAGTGGCTATCATGCACTGATCACGTGGCTGATCATGCACTGATCACGTGACTGATCATGCACTGATCACGTGGCTGATCATGCACTGATCACGTGACTGATCATGCACTGATCAGTTGCAATCATGCACTGATCACGTGGCTGATCATGCACTGATCACGTGACTGATCATGCACTGATCACTGGCTATCATGCACTGATTACGTGGCTATCATGCACTGATCACGTGGCTGATCATGCACTGATCACGTGACTGATCATGCACTGATCACGTCTGATCATGCACTGATCACGTGACTGATCATGCACTGATCACGTGGATGATCATACACTGATCATGTGACTGATCATGCACTGATCACGTGGCTATCATGCACTGATCACGTGGCTGATCATGCACTGATCACGTAGCTATCATGCACTGATCACGTGACTGATCATGCACTGATCACGTGACTGATCATACACTGATCACGTGACTGATCATGCACTGATCACGTGGCTGATCATGCACTGATACCGTGACTGAGCATGGACTGATCACATGACTATCATGTAGTGATCACGTGACTTAATGGCTCTGATCATGCACTGATCATGTTTGCTATCATACACTGATCATGTGCCTCTGGAGGCAATAAACAAAGAGCTGAGTAGGCACGAATCAAACAGTCAGCAGGCAATAATCATGGAACTCAGCTGTGAGGAATCATGCTGCTCAGCTGGCAATAATCAAGCAGCTGAGCAGGCAGGAATTACGCAGCACAGCTGGCAATTGTCAAGCAGATGACAGGCAGGAATCGTGCAGCTCAGCTGGCAATTGTCAAGCAGATGAGCAGACAGTAATCACGCAGCTCAGCAGGCCCTGATCACGTGACTGATCATGCACTGATCACGTGGCTGATCATACACTGATCACGTGATTGATCATGCACTGATCACTTGGATATCATGCACTGACCACCTGGCTGATCATACACTATTCACGTGTCTGACCATGCACTGATCACGTGGCTGATCATACACTGCTCACGTAACTGATCATGCACTGATCACGTGGCTATCATGCACTGATCACGTGGCTGAACAGGCACTGTTCACGTGGCTGATCACACACCTATCACGTGACATATCAGGCACTGATCACGTGGCACTCATGCACTGATCACGTGGCTGATCATACTCTGCTCACTTAACTCATCATGCACACATCACCTGGCTATCATGCACTGCTCACGTGGCTCGTCATGGAATGATCACGTAGCTACCATATACTGGTCACGTGACTGATCATGCACAGATCACGTAAATGATCATGCACTGTTCACGTGACTGATCATGTACTGATCACGTGACTGATCATGCACTGATCACGGGACTGATCATGCACTGATCACGTGGCTATCATGCACTGACACATGACTGACATGCACTGATCACGTGACTGATCATGCACTGATCACGTGACTGTCATGCACTGATCACGTGGATGATCATGCACTGATCATGTGACTGATCATGCACTGATCACGTGGCTATCATGCACTGATCACGTGGCTGATCATGCACTGATCACGTGGCTACCATGCACTGGTCACGTGACTGATCATGCACTGATCACGTAATTGATCATGCACTGATCACGTGACTGATCATGCACTGATCACGTGACTGATCATGCACTGATCACGTGACTGATCATGCACTGATCACGTGGCTATCATGCACTGATCACGTGGCTGATCATGCAATGATCACGTAGCTACCATGCACTGATCACGTGACTGATCATGCACTGATCACGTAATTGATCATGCACTGATCACGTGGCTGATCATGCACTGATCACGTGACTGATCATGCACTGATCACGTGGCTGATCATGCACTGATCACGTAGCTATCATGCACTGATCACGTGACTGATCATGCACTGATCACGTGACTGATCATGCACTGATCACGTGACTGATCATGCACTGATCACGTGACTGATCATGCACTGATCACGTGGCTGATCATGCACTGATCACGTGACTGATCATGCACTGATCACGTGGCTGATCATGCACTGATCACGTAGCTATCATGCACTGATCACGTGACTGATCATGCACTGATCACGTGACTGATCATGCACTGATCACGTGACTGATCATGCACTGATCACGTGACTGATCATGCACTGATCACGTGGCTGATCATGCACTGATCACGTGACTGATCATGCACTGATCACGTGGCTGATCATGCACTGATCACGTAGCAATCATGCACTGATCATGTGACTGATCATGCACTGATCACGTGACTGATCATGCACTGATCACGTGACTGATCATGCACTGATCACGTGACTGATCATGCACTGATCACGTGGCTATCATGCACTGATCACGTGGCTGATCATGCAATGATCACGTAGCTACCATGTACTGTCACGTGACTGATCATGCACTGATCACGTAATTGATCATGCACTGATCACGTGGCTGATCATGCACTGATCACGTGACTGATCATGCACTGATCACGTGACTGATCATGCACTGATCACGTGGCTATCATGCACTGATCACGTGGCTGATCATGCACTGATCACGTGCCTGATCATGCACTGATCACGTGACTGATCATGCACTGATCACGTGGCTATCATGCACTGATCACGTGGCTGATCATGCACTGATCACGTGGCTGATCATGCACTGATCACGTGACTGATCATGCACTGATCACGTGGCTATCATGCACTGATCACGTGGCTGATCATGCACTGATCACGTGACTGATCATGCACTGATCACGTGACTGATCATGCACTGATCACGTGGCTATCATGCACTGATCACGTGGCTGATCATGCACGATCACGCAGCTACATGTACTGGTCACATGACTGATCATGCACTGATCACGTAATTGATCATGCACTGATCACGTGGCTGATCATGCACTGATCACGTGACTGATCATGCACTGATCACGTGGCTATCATGCACTGATCACGTGGCTATCATGCACTGATCACGTGGATATCATGCACTGATCACGTGGCTGATCACACACTGATCACGTGACTGATCATGCACTGATCACGTGGCTATCATGCACTGATCACGTAACTGATCATGCACTGATCACGTGGCTGATCATGCACTGATCACGTGACTGATCATGCACTGATCACGTGACTGATCATGCACTGATCACGTGGCTATCATGCACTGATCACGTGGCTGATCATGCACTGATCACGTAGCTATCATGTACTGATCACGTGACTGATCATGCACTGATCACGTGACTGATCATGCACTGATCACGTGGCTGATCATGCACTGATCACGTGACTGATCATGCACTGATCACGTGACTGATCATGCACTGATCACGTGGCTATCATGCACTGATCACGTGGCTGATCATGCACTGATCACGCAGCTATCATGCACTGATCACGTGACTGATCATGCACTGATCACGTAATTGATCATGCACTGATCACGTGGCTGATCATGCACTGATCACGTGGCTGATCATGCACTGATCACGTGACTGATCATGCACTGATCACGTGGCTATCATGCACTGATCACGTGGCTGATCATGCACTGATCATGTAGCTACCATGTACTGGTCACGTGAATGATCATACACCCATCAGGTGACTGATCATGCACTGATCACGTGGCTATCATGCACTGATCACGTGACTGATCATGCACTGATCACGTCTATCATGCACTGATCACATGACTGCCCATGCACTGATCACGTGGATGATCATACACTAATCATGTGACAGATCATGCACTGATCACGTGGCTGATCATGCACTGATACCGTGACTGAGCATGGACTGATCACATGACTATCATGTAGTGATCACGTGACTTAATGGCGCTGATCATGTGACTGATCATGCGCTGATCATGTTTGCTATCATACACTGATCATGTGCCTCTGGAGGCAATAAACAAAGAGCTGAGTAGGCACGAATCAAACAGTCAGCAGGCAATAATCATGGAACTCAGCTGTGAGGAATCATGCTGCTCAGCTGGCAATAATCAAGCAGCTGAGCAGGCAGGAATTACGCAGCACAGCTGGCAATTGTCAAGCAGATGACAGGCAGGAATCGTGCAGCTCAGCTGGCAATTGTCAAGCAGATGAGCAGACAGTAATCACGCAGCTCAGCAGGCCCTGATCACGTGACTGAGCATGCACTGTTCACGTGGCTGATCATACACTGATCACGTGATTGATCATGCACTGATCACTTGGATATCATGCACTGATCACGTGGCTGATCATACACTGTTCACGTGTCTGACCATGCACTGATCACGTGGCTGATCATACACTGCTCACGTAACTGATCATGCACTGATCACGTGGCTATCATGCACTGATCACGTGGCTGATCATGCACTGATCACGTGGCTGATCATGCACTGATCACGTGGCTGATCATGCACTGATCACGTGGCTGATCATGCACTGATCACGTGGCTATCATGCACTGATCACGTGGCTGATCATGCACTGATCACGTAATGGATCATGCACTGATCACGTGGCTGATCATGCACTGATCACGTAGCTACCATGCACTGACACGTGACTGATCATGCACTGATCACGTGACTGATCATGCACTGATCACGTGGCTGATCATGCACTGATCACGTGACTGATCATGCACTGATCACGTGACTGATCATGCACTGATCACGTGGCTTATCATGCACTGATCATGTGACTGATCATGTGCTGATCATGTTTGGTGTCATACACTGATCATGTGCATCTGCAGGCAATGAACAAAGAGCTGAGTAGGCAGGAATCAGTCAGCAGGCTATAATCATGGAACTCAGCTGTGAGAAATCATGCTGCTCAGCTGGCAATAATCAAGTAGATGAGCAGGCAGGAATTATGCAGCACAGGTGGCAATTGTCAAGCAGATGACAGGCAGGAATCGTGCAGCTCAGCTGGCAATTGTCAAGCAGATGAGCAGACAGTAATCACGCAGCTCAGCAGGCCCTGATCACGTGACTGAGCATGCACTGTTCACGTGGCTGATCATACACTGATCACGTGACTGATCATGCACTGATCACGTGGCTATCATGCACTGATCACGTGACTGATCATGCACTGATCACGTGACTGTCATGCACTGATCACGTGGCTATCATGCACTGATCACGTGGCTGATCATGCACTGATCACGTGGCTATCATGCACTGATCACGTGGCTGATCATGCACTGATCACGGGACTGATCATGCACTGATCACGGGCTATCATGCACTGATCACATGACTGATCATGCACTGATCACGTGGCTGATCATGCACTGATCACGTGACTGATCATGCACTGATCACGTGACTGATCATGCACTGATCACGTGGCTGATCATGCACTGATCACGTGGCTGATCATGCACTGATCACGTGACTGATCATGCACTGATCACGTGACTGATCATGCACTGATCACGTGGCTATCATGCACTGATCACGTGACTGATCATGCACTGATCACGTAGCTACCATGTACTGTCACGTGACTGATCATGCACTGATCACGTAATTGATCATGCACTGATCACGTGGCTGATCATGCACTGATCACGTGACTGATCATGCACTGATCACGTGACTGATCATGCACTGATCACGTGACTGATCATGCACTGATCACGTGGCTATCATGCACTGATCACGTGGCTGATCATGCACTGATCACGTGCTGATCATGCACTGATCACGTGACTGATCATGCACTGATCACGTGACTGATCATGCACTGATCACGTGGCTATCATGCACTGATCACGTGGCTGATCATGCACTGATCATGTAGGTACCATGCACTGATCACGTGACTGATCATGCACTGATCACGTGACTGATCATGCACTGATCACGTGGCTGATCATGCACTGATCACGTGGCTGATCATGCACTGATCACGTGGCTGATCATGCACTGATCACGCAGCTACCATGCACTGGTCACATGACTGATCATGCACTGATCACGTGACTGATCATGCACTGATCACGTGGCTATCATGCACTACTCACGTGGCTGATCATGCAATGATCATGTAGCTACCATGTACAGGTCACGTGAATGATCATACACCCATCAGGTGACTGATCATGCACTGATCACGTGGCTATCATGCACTGATCACGTGACTGATCATGCACTGATCACGTCTATATCATGCACTGATCACATGACTGCCCATGCACTGATCACGTGGATGATCATACACTAATCATGTGACAGATCATGCACTGATCACGTGGCTGATCATGCACTGATACCGTGACTGAGCATGGACTGATCACATGACTATCATGTAGTGATCACGTGACTTAATGGCGCTGATCATGTGACTGATCATGCGCTGATCATGTTTGCTATCATACACTGATCATGTGCCTCTGGAGGCAATAAACAAAGAGCTGAGTAGGCACGAATCAAACAGTCAGCAGGCAATAATCATGGAACTCAGGTGTGAGGAATCATGCTGCTCAGCTGGCAATAATCAAGCAGCTGAGCAGGCAGGAATTACGCAGCACAGCTGGCAATTGTCAAGCAGATGACAGGCAGGAATCGTGCAGCTCAGCTGGCAATTGTCAAGCAGATGAGCAGACAGTAATCACGCAGCTCAGCAGGCCCAGATCACGTGACTGAGCATGCACTGTTCACGTGGCTGATCATACACTGATCACGTGAATGATCATGCACTGATCACGTGGCTATCATGCACTGATCACGTGGCTGATCATGCACTGATCACGTGTTGTCATGCACTGATCACGTGGCTGATCATGCACTGATCACGTGACTGATCATGCACTGATCACGTGGCTATCATGCACTGATCACGTGGCTGATCATGCACTGATCACGTGGCTACCATGCACTGATCACGTGACTGATCATGCACTGATCACGTGACTGATCATGCACTGATCACGTGGCTGATCATGCACTGATCACGTGGCTGATCACACATGATCACGTGACTGATCATGCACTGATCACGTGGCTATCATGCACTGATCACGTGGCTATCATGCACTGATCACGTGGATATCATGCACTGATCACGTGGCTGATCATGCACTGATCACGTGACTGATCATGCACTGATCACGTGGCTGATCATGCACTGATCACGTGGCTATCATGCACTGATCACGTGGCTGATCATGCAATGATCACGTAGCTACCATGTACTGGTCACGTGACTGATCATGCACTGATCACGTGACTGATCATGCACTGATCACGTGACTGATCATGCACTGATCACGTGACTGATCATGCACTGATCACGTGACTGATCATGCACTGATCACGTGGCTATCATGCACTGATCACGTGGCTGATCATGCAATGATCACGTAGCTACCATGCACTGGTCACGTGACTGATCATGCACTGATCACGTAATTGATCATGCACTGATCACGTGGCTGATCATGCACTGATCACGTGGCTGATCATGCACTGATCACGTGACTGATCATGCACTGATCACGTGACTGATCATGCACTGATCACGTGGCTATCATGCACTGATCACGTGGCTGATCATGCACTGATCACGTGACTGATCATGCACTGATCACATGACTGATCATGCACTGATCACGTGACTGATCATGCACTGATCACGTGGCTATCATGCACTGATCACGTGGCTGATCATGCACTGATCACGTGACTGATCATGCACTGATCACGTGGCTGATCATGCACTGATCACGTGACTGATCATGCACTGATCACGTGACTGATCATGCACTGATCACGTGGCTATCATGCACTGATCACGTGGCTGATCACACACTGTCACGTGACTATCATGCACTGATCACGTGGCACTCATGCACTGATCACGTGGCTGATCATACACTGATCACGTGACTGATCATGCACTGATCACGTGGCTATCATGCACTGATCACGTGGCTGTCATGCAATGATCACGTAGCTATCATGCACTGATCACGTGACTGATCATGCACTGATCACGTAACTGATCATGCACTGATCACGTGACTGATCATGCACTGATCACGTGACTGATCATGCACTGATCACGTGGCTATCATGCACTGATCACGTGGCTGATCATGCACTGATCACGTAGCTACCATGTACTGGTCACGTGACTGATCATGCACTGATCACGTAACTGATCATGCACTGATCACGTGGCTGATCATGCACTGATCACGTGGCTGATCATGCACTGATCACGTGGCTATCATGCACTGATCACGTGGATATCATGCACTGATCACGTGGCTGATCACACACTGATCACGTGACTGATCATGCACTGATCACGTGACTGATCATGCACTGATCACGTGGCTGATCATGCACTGATCACGCAGCTATCATGCACTGATCACGTGACTGATCATGCACTGATCACATGACTGATCATGCACTGATCACGTGGCTTATCATGCACTGATCATGTGACTGATCATGCACTGATCATGTTTGCTGTCATACACTGATCATGTGCCTCTGGAGGCAATAAACAAAGAGCTGAGTAGGCACGAATCAGTCAGCAGGCAATAATCATGGAACTCAGCTGTGAGAAATCATGCTGCTCAGCTGGCAATAATCAAGCAGCTGAGCAGGCAGGAATTACGCAGCACAGCTGGCAATTGTCAAGCAGATGACAGGCAGGAATCATGCAGCTCAGCTGGCAATTGTCAAGCAGATGAGCAGACAGTAATCACGCAGCTCAGCAGGCCCTGATCACGTGACTGAGCATGCACTGTTCACGTGGCTGATCATACACTGATCACGTGACTGATCATGCACTGATCACGTGACTGATCATGCACTGATCACGTGGCTATCATGCACTGATCACGTGGCTGATCATGCACTGATCACGGACTGATCATGCACTGATCACGGGCTATCATGCACTGACACATGACTGATCATGCACTGATCACGTGGCTGATCATGCACTGATCACGTGACTGATCATGCACTGATCACGTGACTGATCATGCACTGATCACGTGGCTGATCATGCACTGATCACGTGGCTATCATGCACTGATCACGTGGCTGATCATGCATGATCACGTAGCTACCATGTACTGATCACGTGACTGATCATGCACTGATCACGTAATTGATCATGCACTGATCACGTGGCTGATCATGCACTGATCACGTGACTGATCATGCACTGATCACGTGACTGATCATGCACTGATCACGTGACTGATCATGCACTGATCACGTGGCTATCATGCACTGATCACGTGGCTGATCATGCACTGATCACGTGGCTGATCATGCATGATCACGCAGCTACCATGTACTGGTCACATGACTGATCATGCACTGATCACGTGACTGATCATGCACTGATCACGTGGCTATCATGCACTACTCACGTGGCTGATCATGCAATGATCATGTAGCTACCATGTACAGGTCACGTGAATGATCATACACCCATCAGGTGACTGATCATGCACTGATCACGTGGCTATCATGCACTGATCACGTGACTGATCATGCACTGATCACGTCTATATCATGCACTGATCACATGACTGCCCATGCACTGATCACGTGGATGATCATACACTAATCATGTGACAGATCATGCACTGATCACGTGGCTGATCATGCACTGATACCGTGACTGAGCATGGACTGATCACATGACTATCATGTAGTGATCACGTGACTTAATGGCGCTGATCATGTGACTGATCATGCGCTGATCATGTTTGCTATCATACACTGATCATGTGCCTCTGGAGGCAATAAACAAAGAGCTGAGTAGGCACGAATCAAACAGTCAGCAGGCAATAATCATGGAACTCAGGTGTGAGGAATCATGCTGCTCAGCTGGCAATAATCAAGCAGCTGAGCAGGCAGGAATTACGCAGCACAGCTGGCAATTGTCAAGCAGATGACAGGCAGGAATCGTGCAGCTCAGCTGGCAATTGTCAAGCAGATGAGCAGACAGTAATCACGCAGCTCAGCAGGCCCAGATCACGTGACTGAGCATGCACTGTTCACGTGGCTGATCATACACTGATCACGTGACTGATCATGCACTGATCACGTGGCTATCATGCACTGATCACGTGGCTGATCATACACTGTTCACGTGTCTGACCATGCACTGATCACGTGGCTGATCATGCACTGATCACGTAGCTGATCATGCACTGATCACGTGGCTGATCATGCACTGATCACAGGCTGATCATGCACTGATCACGGGCTATCATGCACTGACTACATGACTCATCATGCACTGATCACGTGGCTGATCATGCACTGATCACGTGACTGATCATGCACTGATCACGTGACTGATCATGCACTGATCACGTGGCTGATCATGCACTGATCACGTGGCTATCATGCACTGATCACGTGGCTGATCATGCAATGATCACGAAGCTATCATGTACTGGTCACGTGACTGATCATGCACTGATCACGTAATTGATCATGCACTGATCACGTGGCTGATCATGCACTGATCACGTGACTGATCATGCACTGATCACGTGACTGATCATGCACTGATCACGTGGCTATCATGCACTGATCACGTGGCTGATCATGCACTGATCACGTGGCTGATCATGCATGATCACGCAGCTATCATGCACTGATCACGTGACTGATCATGCACTGATCACGTGACTGATCATGCACTGATCACGTGGCTATCATGCACTGATCACGTGGCTGATCATGCACTGATCACGTAGCTACCATGTACTGGTCACGTGACTGATCATGCACTGATCACGTGACTGATCATGCACTGATCACGTGGCTATCATGCACTGATCACGTGACTGATCATGCACTGATCACGTGGCTATCATGCACTGATCACGTGGCTGATCATACACTGCTCACACTGATCACGTGGCTATCATGCACTGATCACGTGGCTGATCATGCACTGATCACGTGACTGATCATGCACTGATCACGTGGCTGATCATGCACTGATCACGTGACTGATCATGCACTGATCACGTGGCTGATCATGCACTGATCAGTGGCTATCATGCACTGATCACGTGGCTGATCATGCACTGATCACGTGACTGATCATGCACTGATCACTGGCTATCATGCACTGATCACTGGCTATCATGCACTGATCACGTGGCTGATCATGCACTGATCACGTGACTGATCATGCACTGATCACGTCTATATCATGCACTGATCACATGACTGATCATGCACTGATCACGTGGATGATCATGCACTGATCATGCAACAGATCATGCACTGATCACGTGGCTATCATGCACTGATCACGTGGCTGATCATGCAATGATCACGTAGCTACCATGTACTGGTCACGTGACTGATCATGCACTGATCACGTAATTGATCATGCACTGATCACGTGACTTATCATGCACTGATCACGTGACTGATCATGCACTGATCACGTGACTGATCATGCACTGATCACGTGGCTATCATGCACTGCTCACGTGGCTGATCATGCAATGATCACGTAGCTACCATGCACTGGTCACGTGACTGATCATGCACTGATCACGTAATTGATCATGCACTGATCACGTGGCTGATCATGCACTGATCACGTGGCTGATCATGCACTGATCACGTGACTGATCATGCACTGATCACGTGCCTGATCATGCACTGATCACGTGACTGATCATGCACTGATCACATGGCTATCATGCACTGATCACGTGGCTGATCATGCACTGATCACGTGGCTGATCATGCACTGATACCGTGACTGAGCATGGACTGATCACATGACTATCATGTAGTGATCACGTGACTTAATGGCGCTGATCATGTGACTGATCATGCACTGATCATGTTTGCTATCATACACTGATCATGTGCCTCTGGAGGCAATAAACAAAGAGCTGAGTAGGCACGAATCATACAGTCAGCAGGCAATAATCATGGAACTCAGCTGTGAGGAATCATGCTGCTCAGCTGGCAATAATCAAGCAGCTGAGCAGGCAGGAATTACGCAGCACAGCTGGCAATTGTCAAGCAGATGACAGGCAGGAATCGTGCAGCTCAGCTGGCAATTGTCAAGCAGATGAGCAGACAGTAATCACGCAGCTCAGCAGGCCCTGATCACGTGACTGAGCATGCACTGTTCACGTGGCTGATCATACACTGATCACGTGATGATCATGCACTGATCACTTGGATATCATGCACTGATCACGTGGCTGATCATACACTGTTCACGTGTCTGACCATGCACTGATCACGTGGCTGATCATACACTGCTCACGTAACTGATCATGCACTGATCACGTGGCTATCATGCACTGATCACGTGGCTGAACATGCACTGTTCACGTGGCTGATCACACACCTGTCACGTGACATATCATGCACTGATCACGTGGCACTCATGCACTGATCACGTGGCTGATCATACTCTGCTCACGTAACTCATCATGCACACATCACGTGGCTATCATGCACTGCTCACGTGGCTCGTCATGGAATGATCACGTAGCTACCATATACTGGTCACGTGACTGATCATGCACAGATCACGTAAATGATCATGCACTGTTCACGTGACTGATCATGTACTGATCACGTGACTGATCATGCACTGATCACGTGGCTATCATGCACTGATCACGTGGCTGATCATGCACGATCACGTGGCTGATCATGCACTGATCACGTGACTGATCATGCACTGATCACGTGGCTGATCATGCACTGATCACGTGGCTATCATGCACTGATCACGTGGCTGATCATGCACTGATCACGTGACTGATCATGCACTGATCACTGGCTATCATGCACTGATCACTGGCTATCATGCACTGATCACGTGGCTGATCATGCACTGATCACGTGACTGATCATGCACTGATCACGTCTATATCATGCACTGATCACATGACTGATCATGCACTGATCACGTGGATGATCATGCACTGATCATGTGACTGATCATGCACTGATCACGTGGCTGATCATGCACTGATCACGTAGCTATCATGCACTGATCACGTGACTGATCATGCACTGATCACGTAATTGATCATGCACTGATCACGTGACTGATCATGCACTGATCACGTGACTGATCATGCACTGATCACGTGACTGATCATGCACTGATCACGTGGCTATCATGCACTGATCACGTGGCTGATCATGCACTGATCACGTAGCTACCATGTACTGTCACGTGACTGATCATGCACTGATCACGTGACTGATCATGCACTGATCACGTGGCTATCATGCACTGATCACGTGGCTGATCATGCACTGATCACGTGACTGATCATGCACTGATCACGTGACTGATCATGCACTGATCACGTGGCTATCATGCACTGATCACGTGGCTGATCATGCACTGATCACGTGGCTGATCATGCACTGATCACGTGACTGATCATGCACTGATCACGTGACTATCATGCACTGATCACGTGGCTATCATGCACTATCACGTGGCTGATCATGCAATGATCATGTAGCTACCATGTACTGATCACGTGACTGATCATGCACTGATCACGTGACTGATCATGCACTGATCACGTGGCTATCATGCACTGATCACGTGACTGATCATGCACTGATCACGTCTATATCATGCACTGATCACGTGACTGATCATGCACTGATCACGTGGATGATCATGCACTGATCACGTGACTGATCATGCACTGATCACGTGGCTGATCATGCACTGATCACGTGACTGATCATGCACTGTTCACGTGACTGATCATGCACTGATCACGTGACTGATCATGCACTGATCACGTGGCTATCATGCACTACTCACGTGGCTGATCATGCAATGATCATGTAGCTACCATGTACTGGTCACGTGACTGATCATACACCCATCAGGTGACTGATCATGCACTGATCACGTGGCTATCATGCACTGATCACGTGGCTGATCATGCACTGATCACGTGCCTGATCATGCACTGATCACGTGACTGATCATGCACTGATCACGTGGCTGATCATGAACTGATCACGTGGCTGATCATGCACTGATCACGTGGCTGATCATGCACTGATACCGTGACTGAGCATGGACTGATCACATGACTATCATGTAGTGATCACGTGACTTAATGGCGCTGATCATGTGACTGATCATGCGCTGATCATGTTTGCTATCATACACTGATCATGTGCCTCTGGAGGCAATAAACAAAGAGCTGAGTAGGCACGAATCAAACAGTCAGCAGGCAATAATCATGGAACTCAGGTGTGAGGAATCATGCTGCTCAGCTGGCAATAATCAAGCAGCTGAGCAGGCAGGAATTACGCAGCACAGCTGGCAATTGTCAAGCAGATGACAGGCAGGAATCGTGCAGCTCAGCTGGCAATTGTCAAGCAGATGAGCAGACAGTAATCACGCAGCTCAGCAGGCCCTGATCACGTGACTGAGCATGCACTGTTCACGTGGCTGATCATACACTGATCACGTGACTGATCATGCACTGATCACGTGGCTATCATGCACTGATCACGTGGCTGATCATACACTGTTCACGTGTGATCATGCACTGATCACGTGGCTATCATGCACTGATCACGTGGCTGATCATGCACTGATCACGTGGCTGATCATGCACTGATCACGTGGCTGATCATGCACTGATCACGTGGCTGATCATGCACTGATCACGTGGCTGATCATGCACTGATCAGTGGCTATCATGCACTGATCACGTGGCTGATCATACACTGATCACGTGACTGATCATGCACTGATCATCTGGCTATCATGCACTCATCACTGGCTATCATGCACTGATCACGTGGCTGATCATGCACTGATCACGTGACTGATCATGCACTGATCACGTCTATATCATGCACTGATCACGTGACTGATCATGCACTGATCACCCGGATGATCATGCACTGATCATGTGACTGATCATGCACTGATCACGTGGCTGATCATGCAATGATCACGTAGCTACCATGTACTGATCACGTGACTGATCATGCACTGATCACGTAATTGATCATGCACTGATCACGTGACTGATCATGCACTGATCACGTGACTGATCATGCACTGATCACGTGACTGATCATGCACTGATCACGTGGCTATCATGCACTGATCACGTGGCTGATCATGCACTGATCATGTAGCTACCATGTACTGGTCACGTGACTGATCATACACTGATCACGTGACTGATCATGCACTGATCACGTGGCTATCATGCACTGATCACGTGGCTGATCATGCACTGATCACGTGCCTGATCATGCACTGATCACGTGACTGATCATGCACTGATCACGTGGCTATCATGCACTGATCACGTGGCTGATCATGCACTGATCACGTGGCTGATCATGCACTGATACGTGACTGATCATGCACTGATCACGTGACTGATCATGCACTGATCACGTGGCTATCATGCACTGATCACGTGGCTGATCATGCAATGATCATGTAGCTACCATGTACTGGTCACGTGACTGATCATACACTGATCAGGTGACTGATCATGCACTGATCACGTGGCTATCATGCACTGATCACGTGACTGATCATGCACTGATCACGTCTATATCATGCACTGATCACATGACTGATCATGCACTGATCACGTGGATGATCATACACTGATCATGTGACAGATCATGCACTGATCACGTGGCTGATCATGCACTGATCACGTGACTGATCATGCACTGATCACGTGACTGATCATGCACTGATCACGTGACTGATCATGCACTGATCACGTGGCTATCATGCACTGATCACGTGGCTGATCATGCACTGATCATGTAGCTACCATGCACTGGTCACGTGACTGATCATGCACTGATCACGTGACTGATCATGCACTGATCACGTGGCTATCATGCACTGATCACGTGACTGATCATGCACTGATCACGTGACTGATCATGCACTGATCACGTGGCTGATCATGCACTGATCACGTGGCTGATCATGCACTGATCAGTGGCTATCATGCACTGATCACGTGGCTGATCATGCACTGATCACGTGACTGATCATGCACTGATCACTGGCTATCATGCACTGATCACTGGCTATCATGCACTGATCACGTGGCTGATCATGCACTGATCACGTGACTGATCATGCACTGATCACGTCTATATCATGCACTGATCACGTGACTGATCATGCACTGATCACGTGGATGATCATGCACTGATCATGTGACTGATCATGCACTGATCACGTGGCTGATCATGCACTGATCACGTAGCTATCATGCACTGATCACGTGACTGATCATGCACTGATCACGTAATTGATCATGCACTGATCACGTGACTGATCATGCACTGATCACGTGACTGATCATGCACTGATCACGTGACTGATCATGCACTGATCACGTGGCTATCATGCACTATCACGTGGCTGATCATGCACTGATCACGTAGCTACCATGTACTGGTCACGTGACTGATCATGCACTGATCACGTGACTGATCATGCACTGATCACGTGGCTATCATGCACTGATCACGTGGCTGATCATGCACTGATCACGTGACTGATCATGCACTGATCACGTGACTGATCATGCACTGATCACGTGGCTATCATGCACTGATCACGTGGCTGATCATGCACTGATCACGTGGCTGATCATGCACTGATCACGTGACTGATCATGCACTGATCACGTGACTATCATGCACTGATCACGTGGCTATCATGCACTGATCACGTGGCTGATCATGCACTGATCATGTAGCTACATGTACTGGTCACGTGACTGATCATGCACTGATCACGTGACTGATCATGCACTGATCACGTGGCTATCATGCACTGATCACGTGACTGATCATGCACTGATCACGTCTATATCATGCACTGATCACGTGACTGATCATGCACTGATCACGTGGATGATCATGCACTGATCACGTGACTGATCATGCACTGATCACGTGGCTGATCATGCACTGATCACGTGACTGATCATGCACTGTTCACGTGACTGATCATGCACTGATCACGTGACTGATCATGCACTGATCACGTGGCTATCATGCACTACTCACGTGGCTGATCATGCAATGATCATGTAGCTACCATGTACTGGTCACGTGACTGATCATACACCCATCAGGTGACTGATCATGCACTGATCACGTGGCTATCATGCACTGATCACGTGGCTGATCATGCACTGATCACCTGCCTGATCATGCACTGATCACGTGACTGATCATGCACTGATCACGTGGCTATCATGCACTGATCACGTGGCTGATCATGCACTGATCACGTGGCTGATCATGCACTGATACCGTGACTGAGCATGGACTGATCACATGACTATCATGTAGTGATCACGTGACTTAATGGCGCTGATCATGTGACTGATCATGCGCTGATCATGTTTGCTATCATACACTGATCATGTGCCTCTGGAGGCAATAAACAAAGAGCTGAGTAGGCACGAATCAAACAGTCAGCAGGCAATAATCATGGAACTCAGGTGTGAGGAATCATGCTGCTCAGCTGGCAATAATCAAGCAGCTGAGCAGGCAGGAATTACGCAGCACAGCTGATAATTGTCAAGCAGATGACAGGCAGGAATCGTGCAGCTCAGCTGGCAATTGTCAAGCAGATGAGCAGACAGTAATCACGCAGCTCAGCAGGCCCAGATCACGTGACTGAGCATGCACTGTTCACGTGGCTGATCATACACTGATCACGTGACTGATCATGCACTGATCACGTGGCTATCATGCACTGATCACGTGGCTGATCATACACTGTTCACGTGACTGATCATGCACTGATCACGTGGCTGATCATGCACTGATCACGTGGCTGATCATGCACTGATCACGTGGCTGATCATGCACTGATCACGTGGCTGATCATGCACTGATCACGTGGCTGATCATGCACTGATCACGTGGCTGATCATGCACTGATCACGTGGCTATCATGCACTGATCACGTGGCTGATCATACACTGATCACGTGACTGATCATGCACTGATCACTGGCTATCATGCACTCATCACTGGCTATCATGCACTGATCACGTGGCTGATCATGCACTGATCACGTGACTGATCATGCACTGATCACGTCTATATCATGCACTGATCACGTGACTGATCATGCACTGATCACGTGGATGATCATGCACTGATCACGTGACTGATCATGCACTGATCACGTGGCTGATCATGCACTGATCACGTAGCTACCATGTACTGGTCACGTGACTGATCATGCACTGATCACGTAATTGATCATGCACTGATCACGTGACTATCATGCACTGATCACGTGAGTGATCATGCACTGATCACGTGACTGATCATGCACTGATCACGTGACTGATCATGCACTGATCACGTGGCTGATCATGCACTGATCACGTGGCTGATCATGCACTGATCACGTGGCTGATCATGCATGATCACGCAGCTACCATGTACTGGTCACATGACTGATCATGCACTGATCACGTGACTGATCATGCACTGATCACGTGGCTATCATGCACTACTCACGTGGCTGATCATGCAATGATCATGTAGCTACCATGTACAGGTCACGTGAATGATCATACACCCATCAGGTGACTGATCATGCACTGATCACGTGGCTATCATGCACTGATCACGAGACTGATCATGCACTGATCACGTCTATATCATGCACTGATCACATGACTGCCCATGCACTGATCACGTGGATGATCATACACTAATCATGTGACAGATCATGCACTGATCACGTGGCTGATCATGCACTGATACCGTGACTGAGCATGGACTGATCACATGACTATCATGTAGTGATCACGTGACTTAATGGCGCTGATCATGTGACTGATCATGCGCTGATCATGTTTGCTATCATACACTGATCATGTGCCTCTGGAGGCAATAAACAAAGAGCTGAGTAGGCACGAATCAAACAGTCAGCAGGCAATAATCATGGAACTCAGGTGTGAGGAATCATGCTGCTCAGCTGGCAATAATCAAGCAGCTGAGCAGGCAGGAATTACGCAGCACAGCTGGCAATTGTCAAGCAGATGACAGGCAGGAATCGTGCAGCTCAGCTGGCAATTGTCAAGCAGATGAGCAGACAGTAATCACGCAGCTCAGCAGGCCCAGATCACGTGACTGAGCATGCACTGTTCACGTGGCTGATCATACACTGATCACGTGACTGATCATGCACTGATCACGTGGATATCATGCACTGATCACGTGGCTGATCATACACTGTTCACGTGTCTGACCATGCACTGATCACGTGGCTGATCATGCACTGATCACGTAACTGATCATGCACTGATCACGTGGCTGATCATGCACTGATCACGTGGCTGATCATGCACTGATCACGGGCTGATCATGCACTGACACATGACTCATCATGCACTGATCACGTGGCTGATCATGCACTGATCACGTGACTGATCATGCACTGATCACGTGACTGATCATGCACTGATCACGTGGCTGATCATGCACTGATCACGTGGCTATCATGCACTGATCACGTGGCTGATCATGCAATGATCACGTAGCTGATCATGTACTGGTCACGTGACTGATCATGCACTGATCACGTGACTGATCATGCACTGATCACGTGGCTGATCATGCACTGATCACGTGACTGATCATGCACTGATCACGTGACTGATCATGCACTGATCACGTGGCTATCATGCACTGATCACGTGGCTGATCATGCACTGATCACGTGGCTGATCATGCACTGATCACGCAGCTATCATGCACTGATCACGTGACTGATCATGCACTGATCACGTGACTGATCATGCACTGATCACGTGGCTATCATGCACTGATCACGTGGCTGATCATGCACTGATCACGTAGCTACCATGTACTGGTCACGTGACTGATCATGCACTGATCACGTGACTGATCATGCACTGATCACGTGGCTATCATGCACTGATCACGTGACTGATCATGCACTGATCACGTGGCTATCATGCACTGATCACGTGGCTGATCATACACTGCTCACACTGATCACGTGGCTATCATGCACTGATCACGTGGCTGATCATGCACTGATCACGTGTTTGATCATGCACTGATCACGTGGCTGATCATGCACTGATCACGTGACTGATCATGCACTGATCACGTGGCTGATCATGCACTGATCAGTTGGCTATCATGCACTGATCACGTGGCTGATCATGCACTGATCACGTGACTGATCATGCACTGATCACTGGCTATCATGCACTGATCACGTGGCTATCATGCACTGATCACGTGGCTGATCATACACTGATCACGTGACTGATCATGCACTGATCACGTCTATATCATGCACTGATCACATGACTGATCATGCACTGATCACGTGGATGATCATGCACTGATCATGTGACTGATCATGCACTGATCACGTGGCTATCATGCACTGATCACGTGGCTGATCATGCACTGATCACGTAGCTATCATGTACTGATCACGTGAGTGATCATGCACTGATCACGTAATTGATCATGCACTGATCACGTGACTGATCATGCACTGATCACGTGACTGATCATGCACTGATCACGTGACTGATCATGCACTGATCACGTGGCTATCATGCACTGATCACGTGGCTGATCATGCAATGATCACGTAGCTACCATGCACTGGTCACGTGACTGATCATGCACTGATCACGTGACTGATCATGCACTGATCACGTGGCTGATCATGCACTGATCACGTGGCTGATCATGCACTGATCACGTGACTGATCATGCACTGATCACGTGCCTGATCATGCACTGATCACGTGACTGATCATGCACTGATCACATGGCTATCATGCACTGATCACGTGGCTGATCATGCACTGATCACGTGGCTGATCATGCACTGATACCGTGACTGAGCATGGACTGATCACATGACTATCATGTAGTGATCACGTGACTTAATGGCGCTGATCATGTGACTGATCATGCACTGATCATGTTTGCTATCATACACTGATCATGTGCCTCTGGAGGCAATAAACAAAGAGCTGAGTAGGCACGAATCAAACAGTCAGCAGGCAATAATCATGGAACTCAGCTGTGAGGAATCATGCTGCTCAGCTGGCAATAATCAAGCAGCTGAGCAGGCAGGAATTACGCAGCACAGCTGGCAATTGTCAAGCAGATGACAGGCAGGAATCGTGCAGCTCAGCTGGCAATTGTCAAGCAGATGAGCAGACAGTAATCACGCAGCTCAGCAGGCCCTGATCACGTGACTGAGCATGCACTGTTCACGTGGCTGATCATACACTGATCACGTGATGATCATGCACTGATCACTTGGATATCATGCACTGATCACGTGGCTGATCATACACTGTTCACGTGTCTGACCATGCACTGATCACGTGGCTGATCATACACTGCTCACGTAACTGATCATGCACTGATCACGTGGCTATCATGCACTGATCACGTGGCTGAACATGCACTGTTCACGTGGCTGATCACACACCTGTCACGTGACATATCATGCACTGATCACGTGGCACTCATGCACTGATCACGTGGCTGATCATACTCTGCTCACGTAACTCATCATGCACACATCACGTGGCTATCATGCACTGCTCACGTGGCTCGTCATGGAATGATCACGTAGCTACCATATACTGGTCACGTGACTGATCATGCACTGATCACGTAAATGATCATGCACTGTTCACGTGACTGATCATGCACTGATCACGTGACTGATCATGCACTGATCACGTGGCTATCATGCACTGCTCACGTGGCTGATCATGCAACTGATCACGTGGCTGATCATGCACTGATCACGTGACTGATCATGCACTGATCACGTGGCTGATCATGCACTGATCACGTGGCTATCATGCACTGATCACGTGGCTGATCATGCACTGATCACGTGACTGATCATGCACTGATCACGTGGCTATCATGCACTGATCACTGGCTATCATGCACTGATCACGTGGCTGATCATGCACTGATCACGTGACTGATCATGCACTGATCACGTCTATATCATGCACTGATCACATGACTGATCATGCACTGATCACGTGGATGATCATGCACTGATCATGTGACTGATCATGCACTGATCACGTGGCTGATCATGCACTGATCACGTAGCTATCATGCACTGATCACGTGACTGATCATGCACTGATCACGTAATTGATCATGCACTGATCACGTGACTGATCATGCACTGATCACGTGACTGATCATGCACTGATCACGTGACTGATCATGCACTGATCACGTGGCTATCATGCACTGATCACGTGGCTGATCATGCACTGATCACGTAGCTACCATGTACCTGTCACGTGACTGATCATGCACTGATCACGTGACTGATCATGCACTGATCACGTGGCTATCATGCACTGATCACGTGGCTGATCATGCACTGATCACGTGACTGATCATGCACTGATCACGTGACTGATCATGCACTGATCACGTGGCTATCATGCACTGATCACGTGGCTGATCATGCACTGATCACGTGGCTGATCATGCACTGATCACGTGACTGATCATGCACTGATCACGTGACTGATCATGCACTGATCACGTGGCTATCATGCACTGATCACGTGGCTGATCATGCAATGATCATGTAGCTACCATGTACTGGTCACGTGACTGATCATGCACTGATCACGTGACTGATCATGCACTGATCACGTGGCTATCATGCACTGATCACGTGACTGATCATGCACTGATCACGTCTATATCATGCACTGATCACGTGACTGATCATGCACTGATCACGTGGATGATCATGCACTGATCACGTGACTGATCATGCACTGATCACGTGGCTGATCATGCACTGATCACGTGACTGATCATGCACTGATCACGTGACTGATCATGCACTGATCACGTGACTGATCATGCACTGATCACGTGGCTATCATGCACTACTCACGTGGCTGATCATGCAATGATCATGTAGCTACCATGTACTGGTCACGTGACTGATCATACACCCATCAGGTGACTGATCATGCACTGATCACGTGGCTATCATGCACTGATCACGTGGCTGATCATGCACTGATCACCTGCCTGGTCATGCACTGATCACGTGACTGATCATGCACTGATCACGTGGCTATCATGCACTGATCACGTGGCTGATCATGCACTGATCACGTGGCTGATCATGCACTGATACCGTGACTGAGCATGGACTGATCACATGACTATCATGTAGTGATCACGTGACTTAATGGCGCTGATCATGTGACTGATCATGCGCTGATCATGTTTGCTATCATACACTGATCATGTGCCTCTGGAGGCAATAAACAAAGAGCTGAGTAGGCACGAATCAAACAGTCAGCAGGCAATAATCATGGAACTCAGGTGTGAGGAATCATGCTGCTCAGCTGGCAATAATCAAGCAGCTGAGCAGGCAGGAATTACGCAGCACAGCTGATAATTGTCAAGCAGATGACAGGCAGGAATCGTGCAGCTCAGCTGGCAATTGTCAAGCAGATGAGCAGACAGTAATCACGCAGCTCAGCAGGCCCAGATCACGTGACTGAGCATGCACTGTTCACGTGGCTGATCATACACTGATCACGTGACTGATCATGCACTGATCACGTGGCTATCATGCACTGATCACGTGGCTGATCATACACTGCTCACGTAACTGATCATGCACTGATCACGTGGCTATCATGCACTGATCACGTGGCTGATCATGCACTGATCACGTGGCTGATCATGCACTGATCACGTGGCTGATCATGCACTGATCACGTGACTGATCATGCACTGATCACGTGGCTGATCATGCACTGATCAGTGGCTATCATGCACTGATCACGTGGCTGATCATGCACTGATCACGTGACTGATCATGCACTGATCATCTGGCTATCATGCACTCATCAACTGGCTATCATGCACTGATCACGTGGCTGATCATGCACTGATCACGTGACTGATCATGCACTGATCACGTCTATATCATGCACTGATCACGTGACTGATCATGCACTGATCACGTGGATGATCATGCACTGATCATGTGACTGATCATGCACTGATCACGTGGCTGATCATGCACTGATCACGTAGCTACCATGTACTGGTCACGTGACTGATCATGCACTGATCACGTAATTGATCATGCACTGATCACGTGACTTATCATGCACTGATCACGTGACTGATCATGCACTGATCACGTGACTGATCATGCACTGATCACGTGGCTATCATGCACTATCACGTGGCTGATCATGCAATGATCATGTAGCTACCATGTACTGGTCACGTGACTGATCATGCACTGATCACGTGATGATCATGCACTGATCACGTGGCTATCATGCACTGATCACGTGGCTGATCATACACTGATCACCTGCCTGGTCATGCACTGATCACGTGACTGATCATGCACTGATCACGTGGCTATCATGCACTGATCACGTGGCTGATCATGCACTGATCACGTGGCTGATCATGCACTGATACGTGACTGATCATGCACTGATCACGTGACTATCATGCACTGATCACGTGGCTATCATGCACTGATCACGTGGCTGATCATGCAATGATCATGTAGCTACCATGTACTGATCACGTGAATGATCATACACTGATCAGGTGACTGATCATGCACTGATCACGTGGCTATCATGCACTGATCACGTGACTGATCATGCACTGATCACGTCTATATCATGCACTGATCACATGACTGCCCATGCACTGATCACGTGGATGATCATGCACTGATCATGTGACAGATCATGCACTGATCACGTGGCTGATCATGCACTGATCACGTGACTGATCATGCACTGATCACGTGACTGATCATGCACTGATCACGTGACTGATCATGCACTGATCACGTGGCTATCATGCACTGATCACGTGGCTGATCATGCACTGATCACGTAGCTACCATGCACTGGTCACGTGACTGATCATGCACTGATCACGTGACTGATCATGCACTGATCACGTGGCTATCATGCACTGATCACGTGGCTGATCATACACTGATCACGTGCCTGATCATGCACTGATCACGTGACTGATCATGCACTGATCACGTGGCTATCATGCACTGATCACGTGGCTGATCATGCACTGATCACGTGGCTATCATGCACTGATCACGTGGCTGATCATGCACTGATCACGTGCTACCATGCACTGATCACGTGACTGATCATGCACTGATCACGTGATTGATCATGCACTGATCACGTGACTTATCATGCACTGATCACGTGACTGATCATGCACTGATCACGTGACTGATCATGCACTGATCACGTGGCTATCATGCACTACTCACGTGGCTGATCATGCAATGATCATGTAGCTACCATGTACTGGTCACGTGACTGATCATACACCCATCACGTGACTGATCATGCACTGATCACGTGGCTATCATGCACTGATCACGTGGCTGATCATGCACTGATCACGTGCCTGATCATGCACTGATCACGTGACAAATCATGCACTGATCACGTGGCTATCATGAACTGATCACGTGGCTGATCATGCACTGATCACGTGGCTGATCATGCACTGATACCGTGACTGAGCATGGACTGATCACATGACTATCATGTAGTGATCACGTGACTTAATGGCACTGATCATGTGACTGATCATGCACTGATCATGTTTGCTATCATACACTGATCATGTGCCTCTGGAGGCAATAAACAAAGAGCTGAGTAGGCACGAATCAAACAGTCAGCAGGCAATAATCATGGAACTCAGGTGTGAGGAATCATGCTGCTCAGCTGGCAATAATCAAGCAGCTGAGCAGGCAGGAATTACGCAGCACAGCTGATAATTGTCAAGCAGATGACAGGCAGGAATCGTGCAGCTCAGCTGGCAATTGTCAAGCAGATGAGCAGACAGTAATCACGCAGCTCACAGTGATCACGTGACTGATCATACACTGATCACGTGACTGATCATGCACTGATCACGTGGCTATCATGCACTGATCACGTGGCTGATCATGCACTGATCACGTGTCTGATCATGCACTGATCACGTGGCTGATCATGCACTGCTCACGTAACTGATCATGCACTGATCACGTGGCTGATCATGCACTGATCACGTGGCTATCATGCACTGATCACGTGGCTGATCATGCACTGATCACGTGACTGATCATGCACTGATCACTGGCTATCATGCACTCATCACTGGCTGATCATGCACTGATCACGTGGCTGATCATGCACTGATCACGTGACTGATCATGCACTGATCACGTCTATATCATGCACTGATCACATGACTGCCCATGCACTGATCACGTGGATGATCATACACTGATCATGTGACAGATCATGCACTGATCACGTGGCTGATCATGCACTGATACCGTGACTGAGCATGGACTGATCACATGACTATCATGTAGTGATCACGTGACTTAATGGCGCTGATCATGTGACTGATCATGCACTGATCATGTTTGCTATCATACACTGATCATGTGCCTCTGGAGGCAATAAACAAAGAGCTGAGTAGGCACGAATCAAACAGTCAGCAGGCAATAATCATGGAACTCAGGTGTGAGGAATCATGCTGCTCAGCTGGCAATAATCAAGCAGCTGAGCAGGCAGGAATTACGCAGCACAGCTGACAATTGTCAAGCAGATGACAGGCAGGAATCGTGCAGCTCAGCTGGCAATTGTCAAGCAGATGAGCAGACAGTAATCACGCAGCTCAGCAGGCCCAGATCACGTGACTGAGCATGCACTGTTCACGTGGCTGATCATACACTGATCACGTGACTGATCATGCACTGATCACGTGGCTATCATGCACTGATCACGTGGCTGATCATACACTGTTCACGTGTCTGACCATGCACTGATCACGTGGCTGATCATACACTGCTCACGTAACTGATCATGCACTGATCACGTGGCTGATCATGCACTGATCACGTGGCTATCATGCACTGATCACGTGGCTGATCATACACTGATCACGTGACTGATCATGCACTGATCATCTGGCTATCATGCACTGATCAACTGGCTATCATGCACTGATCACGTGGTTGATCATACACTGATCACGTGACTGATCATGCACTGATCACGTCTATATCATGCACTGATCACATGACTGATCATGCACTGATCACCCGGATGATCATACACTGATCATGTGACTGATCATGCACTGATCACGTGGCTATCATGCACTGCTCACGTGGCTGATCATGCAATGATCACGTAGCTACCATGTACTGGTCACGTGACTGATCATGCACTGATCACGTAATTGATCATGCACTGATCACGTGACTTATCATGCACTGATCACGTGACTGATCATGCACTGATCACGTGACTGATCATGCACTGATCACGTGGCTATCATGCACTACTCACGTGGCTGATCATGCAATGATCATGTAGCTACCATGTACTGGTCACGTGACTGATCATACACCCATCAGGTGACTGATCATGCACTGATCACGTGGCTATCATGCACTGATCACGTGGCTGATCATGCACTGATCACCTGCCTGGTCATGCACAGATCACGTGACTGATCATGCACTGATCACATGGCTATCATGCACTGATCACGTGGCTGATCATGCACTGATCACGTGGCTGATCATGCACTGATACCGTGACTGAGCATGGACTGATCACATGACTATCATGTAGTGATCACGTGACTTAATGGCGCTGATCATGTGACTGATCATGCGCTGATCATGTTTGCTATCATACACTGATCATGTGCCTCTGGAGGCAATAAACAAAGAGCTGAGTAGGCACGAATCAAACAGTCAGCAGGCAATAATCATGGAACTCAGGTGTGAGGAATCATGCTGCTCAGCTGGCAATAATCAAGCAGCTGAGCAGGCAGGAATTACGCAGCACAGCTGATAATTGTCAAGCAGATGACAGGCAGGAATCGTGCAGCTCAGCTGGCAATTGTCAAGCAGATGAGCAGACGGTAATCACGCAGCTCAGCAGGCCCAGATCACGTGACTGAGCATGCACTGTTCACGTGGCTGATCATACACTGCTCACGTGACTGATCATGCACTGATCACGTGGCTATCATGCACTGATCACGTGGCTGATCATACACTGTTCACGTGTCTGACCATGCACTGATCACGTGGCTGATCATACACTGCTCACGTAACTGATCATGCACTGATCACGTGGCTGATCATGCACTGATCAGTGGCTGATCATGCACTGATTACGTGGCTGATCATACACTGATCACGTGACTGATCATGCACTGATCATCTGGCTATCATGCACTCATTAACTGGCTATCATGCACTGATCACGTGGCTGATCATACACTGATCACGTGACTGATCATGCACTGATCACGTCTATATCATGCACTGATCACATGACTGATCATGCACTGATCACGTGGATGATCATACACTGATCATGTGACTGATCATGCACTGATCACGTGGCTATCATGCACTGCTCACGTGGCTGATCATGCAATGATCACGTAGCTACCATGTACTGGTCACGTGACTGATCATGCACTGATCACGTAATTGATCATGCACTGATCACGTGACTTATCATGCACTGATCACGTGAGTGATCATGCACTGATCACGTGACTGATCATGCACTGATCACGTGGCTATCATGCACTGCTCACGTGGCTGATCATGCAATGATCACCTAGCTACCATGTACTGGTCACGTGACTGATCATGCACTGATCACGTGACTGATCATGCACTGATCACGTGGCTGATCATGCACTGATCACGTGGCTGATCATGCACTGATCACGTGACTGATCATGCACTGATCACGTGACTGATCATGCACTGATCACGTGACTGATCATGCACTGATCACGTGCCTGGTCATGCACTGATCACGTGACAAATCATGCACTGATCACATAGCTATCATGAACTGATCACCTGGCTGATCATGCACTGATCACGTGGCTGATCATGCACTGATACCGTGACTGAGCATGGACTGATCACATGACTATCATGTAGTGATCACGTGACTTAATGGCGCTGATCATGTGACTGATCATGCACTGATCATGTTTGCTATCATACACTGATCATGTGCCTCTGGAGGCAATAAACAAAGAGCTGAGTAGGCACGAATCAAACAGTCAGCAGGCAATAATCATGGAACTCAGCTGTGAGGAATCATGCTGCTCAGCTGGCAATAATCAAGCAGCTGAGCAGGCAGGAATTACGCAGCACAGCTGGCAATTGTCAAGCAGATGACAGGCAGGAATCGTGCAGCTCAGCTGGCAATTGTCAAGCAGATGAGCAGACAGTAATCACGCAGCTCAGCAGGCCCTGATCACGTGACTGAGCATGCACTGTTCACGTGGCTGATCATACACTGATCACGTGATGATCATGCACTGATCACTTGGATATCATGCACTGATCACGTGGCTGATCATACACTGTTCACGTGTCTGACCATGCACTGATCACGTGGCTGATCATACACTGCTCACGTAACTGATCATGCACTGATCACGTGGCTATCATGCACTGATCACGTGGCTGAACATGCACTGTTCACGTGGCTGATCACACACCTGTCACGTGACATATCATGCACTGATCACGTGGCACTCATGCACTGATCACGTGGCTGATCATACTCTGCTCACGTAACTCATCATGCACACATCACGTGGCTATCATGCACTGCTCACGTGGCTCGTCATGGAATGATCACGTAGCTACCATATACTGGTCACGTGACTGATCATGCACAGATCACGTAAATGATCATGCACTGTTCACGTGACTGATCATGTACTGATCACGTGACTGATCATGCACTGATCACGTGGCTATCATGCTCTGCTCACGTGGCTGATCATGCAACGATCACGTAGCAACCATGTACTGGTCACGTGACTGATCATGCACTGATCACGTAATTGATCCTGCACTGATCACGTGGCTCATCATGCACTGATCACGTGGCTGATCACACATGTATCACGTGACTGATCATGCACTGATCACGTGGCTCATGCACTGATCACGTGGCTATCATGCACTGATCACGTGGATATCATGCACTGATCACGTGGCTGATCACACACGTATCACATGACTGATCATGCACTGATCACGTGGCTATCATGCACTGATCACGTGGCTATCATGCACTGATCACGTGGCTGATCATGCAATGATCACGTAGCTACCATGTACTGGTCACGTGACTGATCATGCACTGATCACGTGGATCATGCACTGATCACGTGACTGATCATGCACTGTTAACGTGAGTGATCATGCACTGATCACGTGACTGATCATGCACTGATCACGTGGCTATCATGCACTGCTCATGTGGCTGATCATGCACTGATCACGAAGCTACCATACTGGTCACGTGACTGATCATGCACTGATCACGTAATTGATCATGCACTGATCACGTGGCTGATCATGCACTGATCACGTGGCTGATCATGCACTGATCACGTGACTGATCATGCACTGATCACGTGACTGATCATGCACTGATCACGTGGCTATCATGCACTGATCACGTGGCTGATCATGCACTGATCACGTGCCTGATCATGCACTGATCACATGACTGATCATGCACTGATCACGTGGCTGATCATGCACTGATCACGTGGCTATCATGCACTAATCACGTGGCTTATCATGCAATGATCATGTAGCTACCATGTACTGATCAGTGACTGATCATACACCCATCAGGTGATTGATCATGCACTGATCACGTGGCTATCATGCACTGATCACGTGGCTGATCATGCACTGATCACGTGACTGATCATGCACTGATCACGTGACTGATCATGCACTGATCACGTAGTTATCATGCACTGATCACGTGGCTGATCATGCACTGATCACGTGACTGATCATGCACTGATCACGTGACTATCATGCACTGATCACGTGGCTATCATGCACTACTCACGTGGCTGATCATGCAATGATCATGTAGCTACCATGTACAGGTCACGTGAATGATCATACACCCATCAGGTGACTGATCATGCACTGATCACGTGGCTATCATGCACTGATCACGTGACTGATCATGCACTGATCACGCCTATATCATGCACTGATCACATGACTGCCCATGCACTGATCACGTGGATGATCATACACTGATCATGTGACTGATCATGCACTGATCACGTGGCTGATCATGCACTGATACCGTGACTGAGCATGGACTGATCACATGACTATCATGTAGTGATCACGTGACTTAATGGCGCTGATCATGTGACTGATCATGCGCTGATCATGTTTGCTATCATACACTGATCATGTGCCTCTGGAGGCAATAAACAAAGAGCTGAGTAGGCACGAATCAAACAGTCAGCAGGCAATAATCATGGAACTCAGGTGTGAGGAATCATGCTGCTCAGCTGGCAATAATCAAGCAGCTGAGCAGGCAGGAATTACGCAGCACAGCTGACAATTGTCAAGCAGATGACAGGCAGGAATCGTGCAGCTCAGCTGGCAATTGTCAAGCAGATGAGCAGACAGTAATCACGCAGCTCAGCAGGCCCTGATCACGTGACTGAGCATGCACTGTTCACGTGGCTGATCATACACTGATCACGTGACTGATCATGCACTGATCACGTGTCTATCATGCACTGATCACGTGGCTGATCATACAATGATCACGTATCTGACCATGCACTGATCACGTGGCTGATCATACACTGATCACGTAACTGATCATGCACTGATCACGTGGCTGATCATGCACTGATCAGTTGGCTATCATGCACTGATTACGTGGCTGATCATACACTGATCACGTGACTGATCATGCACTGATCATCTGGCTATCATGCACTCATTAACTGGCTATCATGCACTGATCACGTGGTTGATCATACACTGATCACGAGACTGATCATGCACTGATCACGTCTATATCATGCACTGATCACATGACTGCCCATGCACTGATCACCCGGATGATCATACACTGATCATGCGACTGATCATGCACTGATCACGTGGATATCATGCACTGCTCACGTGCTGATCATGCGATGATCACGCAGCTACCATGTACTGGTCACGTGAGTGATCATGCACTGATCACGTAATTGATCATGCACTGATTAGTTGACTTATCATGCACTGTTCACATGAGTGATCATGCACTGATCACGTGACTGATCATGCACTGATCACGTGGCTACCATGCACTACTCACGTGGCTGATCATGCATTGATCATGTAGCTACCATGTACTGGTCACGTGACTGATCATACACTGATCAGGTGACTGATCATGCACTGATCACGTGGCTATCATGCACTGATCACGTGGCTGATCATGCACTGATCACCTGCCTGATCATGCACTGATCACGTGACAAATCACGCACTGATCACGCAGCTATCATGCACTGATCACCTGGCTGATCATGCACTGATCACGTGGCTGATCACGCACCGATACCGTGACTGAGCATGCACTGATCACATGACTATCATGTCCTGATCACGTGACTTAATGGCGCTGATCATGTGACTGATCATGCACTGATCACGTTGGCTATCATGCACTGATCATGTGCCTCTGGATGCAATGATCAAAGAGCTGCGTAGGCACGAATCAAACAGTGATCAGGCAATGATCATGGAACTCAGGTGTGAGGAATCATGCTGATCAGCTGGCAATGATCAAGCAGCTGATCAGGCAGGAATTACGCAGCACAGCTGATAATTGTCAAGCAGATGACAGGCAGGAATCGTGCAGCTCAGCTGGCAATTGTCAAGCAGATGAGCAGACGGTAATCACGCAGCTCAGCAGGCCCTGATCATGTGACTGAGCATGCACTGATCACATGACTGATCATGAACTGATCTCGTGTCTGATCATGCACTGATCACGTGGCTATCATGCACTGATCACGTGGCTGATCATGCACTGATCACGTGTCTGACCATGCACTGATCACGTGACTGATCATACACTGATCACGTAACTGATCATGCACTGATCACGTGACTGATCACGGACTGATCACGTGGCTGATCATGCACTGATCACGTGGCTGATCATGCACTGATCACGTGACTGATCATGCACCGGTCACTGGCTATCATGCACTGATCAAATGGCTATCATACACTGATCACGTGACTGATCATGCACTGATCACGTGATTGATCATGCACTGATCACGTCTATATCATGCACTGATCACGTGGCTGACCATGCACTGATCACGTGGATGATCATGCACTGATCATGTGGCTGATCATGTACTGATCACGTGGCTGATCATGCACTGATACCGTGACTGATCATGGACTGATCACATGACTATCATGCACTGATCACGTGACTTAATGGCGTTGATCATGTGACTGATCATGCGCTGACCATGTTTGCTATCACACACTGATCATGTGCCTCTGAAGGCAATGAACAAAGAGCTGAGTAGGCACGAATCAAACAGTCAGCAGGCAATAATCATGGAACTCAGGTGTGAGGAATCATGCTGCTCAGCTGGCATAATCAAGCAGCTGAGCAGGCAGGAATTACGCAGCACAGCTGACAATTGTCAAGCAGATGACAGGCAGGAATCGTGCAGCTCAGCTGGCAATTGTCAAGCAGATGAGCAGACAGTAATCACGCAGCTCAGCAGGCCCTGATCACGTGACTGAGCATGCACTGTTCACGTGGCTGATCACGCAATGATCACGTGACTGATAATGCACTGATCACGTGGTTATCATGCACTGATCACGTGGATGATCATACACTGTTCACGTGTTTGATCATGCACTGATCACATGACTGATCATGCACTGATCACGTAATTGATCATGTACTGATTACATGGCTGATCATACACTGATCAGTGAATGATCATGCACTGATTACTTGGCTGATCAAACACTGATCACGTGACTGATAAGGCACTGATCATCTGGCTATCATGCAATCATTAACTGGCTATCATGCACTGATCACGTGGTTGATCATACACTGATCACGAGACTGATCATGCACTAATCACGTCTATATCATGCACTGATCACCCGGATGATCATACACTGATCACGCGACAGATCATGCACTGATCACGTGGATATCATGCACTGCTCACGTGGCTGATCATGCAATGATCAATGAGCTACCATGCACTGGTCACGTGACTGATCATGCACTGATCACGTGACTGATCATGTACTGATCACGTGGCTTATCATGCACTGATCACGTGACTGATCATGCACTGATCACGTGCCTGATCATGCACTGATCACGTGGCTATCATGCACTGATCACGTGGCTGATCATGCAATGATCACGTAGCTACCATGTACTGGTCACGTTACTGATCATGCACTGATCACGTGGCTGATCATGCACTGATCACGTGGCTGATCATGCACTGATCACGCGGCTGATCATGCACTGATCACGTGACTGATCATGCACTGATCACGTGACTGATCATGCACTGATCACGTGGCTGATCATGCACTGTTCACCTGCCTGGTCATGCACTGATCACGTGACAAATCATGAACTGATCACGTAGCTATCATGAACTGATCACCTGGCTGATCATGCACTGATCACGTGGCTGATCATGCACTGATACCGTGACTGAGCATGGACTGATCACATGACTATCATGTAGTGATCACGTGACTTAATGGCGCTGATCATGTGACTGATCATGCGCTGATCATGTTTGTTATCATACACTGATCATGTGCCTCTGGAGGCAATAAACAAAGAGCTGAGTAGGCACGAATCAAACAGTCAGCAGGCAATAATCATGGAACTCAGGTGTGAGGAATCATGCTGCTCAGCTGGCAATAATCAAGCAGCTAGCAGGCAGGAATTACGCAGCACAGCTGGCAATTATCAAGCAGATGACAGGCAGGAATCGTGCAGCTCAGCAGGCAATTGTCAAGCAGATGAGCAGACAGTAATCACGCAGCTCAGCAGTCCCTGATCACGTGACTGAGCATGCACTGTTCACGTGGCTGATCATACACTGATCACGTGATGATCATGCACTGATCACTTGGATATCATGCACTGATCACATGGCTGATCATACACTGTTCACGTGTCTGACCATGCACTGATCACGTGGCTGATCATACACTGCTCAGGTAACTGATCATGCACTGATCACGTGGCTATCATGGACTGATCACGTGGCTGAACATGCACTGTTCACGTGGCTGATCACACACCTGTCACGTGACATATCATGCACTGATCACGTGGCACTCATGCACTGATCACGTGGCTGATCATACTCTGCTCACGTAACTCATCATGCACACATCACGTGGCTATCATGCACTGCTCACGTGGCTCGCCATGGAATGATCACGTGGCTACCATATACTGGTCACGTGACTGATCATGCACAGATCACGTAAATGATCATGCACTGTTCACGTTTCTGATCATGTACTGATAACGTGACTGATCATGCACTGATCACGTGGCTATCATGTACTGCTCACGTGGCTGATCATGCAACGATCACGTAGCTACCATGTACTGGTCACGTGATTGATCATGCACTGATCACGTAATTGATCCTGCACTGATCACGTGGCTCATCATGCACTGATCACGTGGCTGATCACACATGATCACGTGACTGATCATGCACTGATCACGTGGCTCATGCACTGATCACGTGGCTATCATGCACTGATCACGTGGCTATCATGCACTGATCACGTGGCTGATCATGCACTGATCACATGACTGATCATGCACTGATCACGTGGCTATCATGCACTGATCACGTGGCTATCATGCACTGATCACGTGGCTGATCACGCAATGATCACGTAGCTACCATGCACTGGTCACGTGACTGATCATGCACTGATCACGTAATTGATCATGCACTGATCATGTGGCTGATCATGCACTGTTAACGTGAGTGATCATGCACTGATCACGTGACTGATCATGCACTGATCACGTGGCTATCATGCACTGCTCACGTGGCTGATCATGCAATGATCACGTAGCTACCATGTACTGGTCACGTGACTGATCATGCACTGATCACGTAATTGATCATGCACTGATCATGTGGCTGATCATGCACTGATCACGTGGCTGATCATCCACTGATCACGTGACTGATCATGCACTGATCACGTGACTGATCATGCACTGATCACGTGGCTATCATGCACTGATCACCTGGCTGATCATGCACTGATCACGTGGCTGGTCATGCACTGATCACGTGACTGATCATGCACTGATCACGTGACTGATCATGCACTGATCACGTGGCTGATCATGCACTGCTCACGTGGCTGATCATGCAATGATCATGTAGCTACCATGTACGGTCACGTGACTGATCATACACCCATCAGGTGACTGATCATGCACTGATCACGTGGCTATCATGCACTGCTCACGTGGCTGATCATGCACTGATCACGTGCCTGATCATGCACTGATCACGTGACAGATCATGCACTGATCACGTAGCTATCATGCACTGATCACGTGGCTGATCATGCACTGATCACCGTGACTGATCATGCACTGATCACGTGACTGATCATGCAGTGATCACGTGGCTATCATGCACTACTCACGTGGCTGATCATGCAATGATCATGTAGCTACCATGTACTGGTCACGTGAATGATCATACACCCATCAGGTGACTGATCATGCACTGATCACGTGGCTATCATGCACTGATCACGTGACTGATCATGCACTGATCACGTCTATATCATGCACTGATCACATGACTGCCCATGCACTGATCACGTGGATGATCATACACTAATCATGTGACAGATCATGCACTGATCACGTGGCTGATCATGCACTGATACCGTGACTGAGCATGGACTGATCACATGACTATCATGTAGTGATCACGTGACTTAATGGCGCTGATCATGTGACTGATCATGCGCTGATCATGTTTGCTATCATACACTGATCATGTGCCTCTGGAGGCAATAAACAAAGAGCTGAGTAGGCACGAATCAAACAGTCAGCAGGCAATAATCATGGAACTCAGGTGTGAGGAATCATGCTGCTCAGCTGGCAATAATCAAGCAGCTGAGCAGGCAGGAATTACGCAGCACAGCTGGCAATTGTCAAGCAGATGACAGGCAGGAATCGTGCAGCTCAGCTGGCAATTGTCAAGCAGATGAGCAGACAGTAATCACGCAGCTCAGCAGGCCCAGATCACGTGACTGAGCATGCACTGTTCACGTGGCTGATCATACACTGCTCACGTAACTGATAATGCACTGATCACGTGGCTATCATGCACTGATCACGTGGCTGATCATACACTGTTCACGTGTCTGACCATGCACTGATCACGTGGCTGATCATACACTGCTCACGTAACTGATCATGCACTGATCACGTGGCTGATCATACACTGATCAGTTGGCTATCATGCACTTTTCACTTGGCTGATCAAACACTGATCACGTGACTGATAATGCACTGATCATCTGGCTATCGTGCACTCATTAACTGGCTATCATGCACTGATCACGTGGCTGATCATACACTGATCACGAGACTGATCATGCACTAATCACGTCTATATCATGCACTGATCACATGACTGCCCATGCACTGATCACCCGGATGATCATACACTGATCATGCGACAGATCATGCACTGATCACGTGGCTATCATGCACTGCTCACGCGGCTGTTCATGCAATGATCACGTAGCTACCATGTACTGGTCACGTGAGTGATCATGCACTGATCACGTAATTGATCATGCACTGATCAGGTGACTTATCATGCACTGTTAACGTGAGTGATCATGCACTGATCACGTGACTGATCATGCACTGATCACGTGGCTATCATGCACTACTCACGTGGCTGATCATGCAATGATCATGTAGCTACCATGTACCGGTCAGGTGACTGATCATACACCCATCAGGTGACGGATCATGCACTGATCACGTGGCTATCATGCACTGTTCACGTGGCTGATCATACACTGATCACCTGCCTGGTCATGCACAGATCACGTGACAAATCATGAACTGATCACATAGCTATCATGAACTGATCACCTGGCTGATCATGCACTGATCACGTGGCTGATCATGCACTGATACCGTGACTGAGCATGGACTGATCACATGACTATCATGTAGTGATCACGTGACTTAATGGCGCTGATCATGTGACTGATCATGCGCTGATCATGTTTGCTATCATACACTGATCATGTGCCTCTGGAGGCAATAAACAAAGAGCTGAGTAGGCACGAATCAAACAGTCAGCAGGCAATAATCATGGAACTCAGGTGTGAGGAATCATGCTGCTCAGCTGGCAATAATCAAGCAGCTGAGCAGGCAGGAATTACGCAGCACAGCTGGTAATTGTCAAGCAGATGACAGGCAGGAATCGTGCAGCTCAGCTGGCAATTGTCAAGCAGATGAGCAGACGGTAATCACGCAGCTCAGCAGGCCCAGATCACGTGACTGAGCATGCACTGTTCACGTGGCTGATCATACGCTGCTCACGTAACTGATAATGCACTGATCACGTGGCTATCATGCACTGATCACGTGGCTGATCATACACTGCTCACGTGTTTGACCATGCACTGATCACGTGGCTGATCATACACTGCTCACGTAACTGATCATGCACTGATCACGTGGCTGATCATGCACTGATCAGTTGGCTATCATGCACTGATTACTTGGCTGATCATACACTGATCACGTGACTGATAATGCACTGATCATCTGGCTATCGTGCACTCATTAACTGGCTATCGTGCACTGATCACGTGGTTGATCATACACTGATCACGAGACTGATCATGCACTAATCACGTCTATATCATGCACTGATCACATGACTGCCCATGCACTGATCACCCGGATGATCATACACTGATCATGCGACAGATCATGCACTGATCACGTGGCTATCATGCACTGCTCACGCGGCTGTTCATGCAATGATCACGTAGCTACCATGTACTGGTCACGTGAGTGATCATGCACTGATCACGTAATTGATCATGCACTGATCAGGTGACTTATCATGCACTGTTCACGTGACTGATCATGCACTGATCACGTGACTGATCATGCACTGATCACGTGGCTATCATGCACTGCTCATGTGGCTGATCATGCAATGATCACCTAGCTACCATATACTGGTCACGTGACTGATCATGCACTGATCACGTAATTGATCATGCACTGATCATGTGGCTGATCATGCACTGATCACGTGGCTGATCATCCACTGATCACGTGACTGATCATGCACTGATCACATGACTGATCATGCACTGAACACGTGACTGATCATGCACTGATCACCTGCCTGGTCATGCACAGATCACGTGACAAATCATGAACTGATCACATAGCTATCATGAACTGATCACCTGGCTGATCATGCACTGATCACGTGGCTGATCATGCACTGATACCGTGACTGAGCATGGACTGATCACATGACTATCATGTAGTGATCACGTGACTTAATGGCTCTGATCATGTGACTGATCATGCGCTGATAATGTTTGCTATCATACACTGATCATGTGCCTCTGGAGGCAATAAACAAAGAGCTGAGTAGGCACGAATCAAACAGTCAGCAGGCAATAATCATGGAACTCAGGTGTGAGGAATCATGCTGCTCAGCTGGCAATAATCAAGCAGCTGAGCAGGCAGGAATTACGCAGCACAGCTGTCAATTGTCAAGCAGATGACAGGCAGGAATCGTGCAGCTCAGCTGGCAATTGTCAAGCAGATGAGCAGACAGTAATCACGCAGCTCAGCAGGCCCTGATCACGTGACTGAGCATGCATTGTTCACGTGGCTGATCATACACTGATCACGTGATGATCATGCACTGATCACTTGGATATCATGCACTGATCACGTGGCTGATCATACACTGTTCACGTGTCTGACCATGCACTGATCACGTGGCTGATCATACACTGCTCACGTAACTGATCATGCACTGATCACGTGGCTATCATGCACCGATCACGTGGCTGAACATGCACTGTTCACGCGGCTGACCACGTACTTGTCACGTGATATATCATGCACTGATCACGTGGTCGATCATGCACTGATCACGTGGCTGATCATACTTTGCTCACGTAACTGATCATGCACATCACGTGGCTATCATGCACTGCTCACGTGGCTGTCATGGAATGATCACGTAGCTACCATGTACTGGTCACGTGACTGATCATGCACTGATCACGTAATTGATCATGCACTGTTCATGTGGCTCATCATGTACTGATCACGCGACTGATCATGCACTGATCACGTGGCTATCATGCACTGATCACGTGGCTGATCATGCAACGATCACGTAGCTACCATGTACTGGTCACGTGACTGATCATGCACTGATCACGTGGCTGTTCATGCACTGATCACGTGTCTGACCATGCACTGATCACGTGGCTGATCACACATGTATCACGTGACTGATCATGCACTGATCACGTGGCTATCATGCACTGATCACGTGTCTATCATGCACCGATCACGTGGCTATCATGCACTGCTCACGTGGCTGATCACTGCAATGACCATGACTGGTCATGCACTGATCACGTGGCTATCATGTACTGATCACGTGGCTATCATGCACTGATCACGTGGCTGATCATGCACTGATCACGTAGCTACCATGTACTGGTCACGTGACTGATCATGCACTGATCACGTAATTGATCATGCACTGATCACGTGACTTATCATGCACTGATCGCGGATGATCATGCACTGATCACGTGACTGATCATGCACTGATCACGTGGCTATCATGCACTGCTCACGTGGCTGATCATGCAATGATCACGTAGCTACCATGTACCGGTCACGTGACTGATCATGCACTGATCACGTAATTGATCATGCACTGATCACGTGGCTATCATGCACTGATCACGTGACTGATCATGCACTGATCACGTGATTGGTCATGCACTGATCACGTGATTGACCATGCACTGATCACGTGGCTATCATGCACTGATCACGTGGCAGATCATGCACTGATCACGTGCATGATCATGCACTGACAACGTGACTGATCATGCACTGATCACGTGACTGATCATGCACTGATCACGTGGCTATCATGCACTGCTTACGTGGCTGATCATGCAATGATCACGTAGCTACCATGTACTGGTCAGTGACTGATCACACCTGATCAGGTGACTGATCATGCACTGATCACGTGGCCATCATGCACTGATCACGTGACTGATCATGCACTGATCACGTGACTGATCATGCACTGATCACGTGGCTGCTCATGCACTGATCACGTGGCTGTCATACACTGATCACGTGGCTGATCATGCACTGATCACCTTGACTGATCATGCACTGATCACGTGACTGATCATGCACTGATCACGTGGCTATCATGCACTACTCACGTGGCTGATCATGCAATGATCATGTAGCTACCATGTACAGGTCACGTGACTGATCATACACCCATCAGGTGACTGATCATGCACTGATCACGTGGCTATCATGCACTGATCACGTGGCTGATCATGCACTGATCACGTCTATATCATGCACTGATCACGTGACTACTCATGCACTGATCACGTGGATGATCATGCACTGATCACCTGGCAGATCATGCACTGATCACGTGGCTGATCATGCACTGATACCGTGACTGAGCATGGACTGATCACATGACTATCATGTAGTGATCACGTGACTTAATGGCGCTGATCATGTGACTGATCATGCACTGATCATGTTTGCTATCATACACTGATCATGTGCCTCTGGAGGCAACAAACAAAGAGCTGAGAAAATACGAATCAAACAGTCAGCAGGCAATAATCATGGAACTCAGGTGTGAGGAATCATGCTGCTCAGCTGGCAATAATCAAGCAGCTGAGCAGGCAGGAATTACGCAGCACAGCTGACAATTGTCAAGCAGATGACAGGCAGGAATCGTGCAGCTCAGCTGGCAACTGTCAAGCAGATGAGCAGACAGTAATCACGCAGCTCAGCAGGCCCAGATCACGTGACTGAGCATGCACTGTTCACGTGGCTGATCATACACTGATCACGTGACTGATCATGCACTGATTACTTGGCTATCATGCACTGATCACGTGGCTGATCATACACTGATCACGTGTTTGACCATGCACTGATCACGTGGCTGATCATACACTGCTCACGTAACTGATCATGCACTGATCACGTGGCTGATCATGCACTGATCACGTGGCTATCATGCACTGTTCACGTGGCTGATCAAACACTGATCACGTGACTGATAATGCACTGATCATCTGGCTATCGTTCACTGATCACTTGGCTATCATGCACTGATCACGTGGCTGATCATGCACTGATCACGTGACTGATCATGCACTGATCACGACTAGATCATGCACTGATCACGTGACTGATCATGCACTGATCACGTGGCTGATCATGCACTGATCACGTGACTGATCATGCACTGATCACGTGGCTATCATGCACTGCTCACGTGGCTGATCATGCAATGATCACGTAGCTATCATGTACTGGTCACGTGACTGATCATGCACTGATCACGTGACTGATCATGCACTGATCACGCGACTTATCATGCACTGATCACGTGGCTGATCATGCACTGATCACGTGACTGATCATGCACTGATCACGTGGCTATCATGCACTGCTCACGTGGCTGATCATGCAATGATCATGTAGCTATCATGCACTGGTCACGTGACTGATCATGCACTGATCACGTGACTGATCATGCACTGATCGCGTGGCTATCATGCACTGATCACGTGGCTGATCATGCACTGATCACTTGCCTGATCATGCACAGATCACGTGACAGATCATGAACTGATCACATAGCTATCATGAACTGATCACCTGGCTGATCATGCACTGATCACGTGGCTGATCATGCACTGATACCGTGACTGAGCATGGACTGATCACATGACTACCATGTAGTGATCACGTGACTTAATGGCGCTGATCATGTGACTGATCATGCGCTGATCATGTTTGCTATCATACACTGATCTGTGCCTCTGGAGGCAATAAACAAAGAGCTGAGTAGGCACGAATCAAACAGTCAGCAGGCAATAATCATGGAACTCAGGTGTGAGGAATCATGCTGCTCAGCTGGCAATAATCAAGCAGCTGAGCAGGCAGGAATTACGCAGCACAGCTGACAATTGTCAAGCAGATGACAGGCAGGAATCGTGCAGCTCAGCTGGCAATTGTCAAGCAGATGAGCAGACAGTAATCACGCAGCTCAGCAGGCCCAGATCACGTGACTGAGCATGCACCGTTCACGTGGCTGATCATACACTGATCACGTGACTGATCATGCACTGATCACGTGGATATCATGCACTGATCACGTGGCTGATCATACACTGTTCACGTATCTGACCATGCACTGATCACGTGGCTGATCATACACTGCTCACGTAACTGATCATGCACTGATCACGTGGCTGATCATGCACTGATCAGTGGCTATCATGCACTGATTACGTGGCTGATCATACACTGATCACGTGACTGATCATGCACTGATCATCTGGCTATCATGCACTCATTCACTGGCTATCATGCACTGATCACGTGGTTGATCATACACTGATCACGTGCCTGATCATGCACTAATCACGTCTATATCATGCACTGATCACATGACTGCCCATGCACTGATCACCCGGATGATCATACACTGATCTTGCGACTGATCATGCACTGATCACGTGGCTATCATGCACTGCTCACGTGGCTGTTCATGCAATGATCACGTAGCTACCATGTACTGGTCACGTGACTGATCATGCACTGATCACGTAATTGATCATGCACTGATCACGTGACTTATCATGCACTGTTCACGTGAGTGATCATGCACTGATCACGTGACTGATCATGCACTGATCACGTGGCTATCATGCACTGCTCACGTGGCTGATCATGCAATGATCACCTAGCTACCATATACTGGTCACGTGACTGATCATGCACTGATCACGTGACTGATCATGCACTGATCACGTGGCTGATCATGCACTGATCACGTGGCTGATCATGCACTGATCACGTGACTGATCATGCACTGATCACGTGACTGATCATGCACTGATCACGTGACTGATCATGCACTGATCACCTGCCTGGTCATGCACAGATCACGTGACAAATCATGAACTGATCACATAGCTATCATGAACTGATCACCTGGCTGATCATGCACTGATCACGTGGCTGATCATGCACTGATACCGTGACTGAGCATGGACTGATCACATGACTATCATGTAGTGATCACGTGACTTAATGGCTCTGATCATGTGACTGATCATGCACTGATCATGTTTGCTATCATACACTGATCATGTGCCTCTGGAGGCAATAAACAAAGAGCTGAGTAGGCACGAATCATACAGTCAGCAGGCAATAATCATGGAACTCAGCTGTGAGGAATCATGCTGCTCAGCTGGCAATAATCAAGCAGCTGAGCAGGCAGGAATTACGCAGCACAGCTGTCAATTGTCAAGCAGATGACAGGCAGGAATCGTGCAGCTCAGCTGGCAATTGTCAAGCAGATGAGCAGACAGTAATCACGCAGCTCAGCAGGCCCTGATCACGTGACTGAGCAGGCACTGTTCACGTGGCTGATCATACACTGATCACGTGATGATCATGCACTGATCACTTGGATATCATGCACTGATCACATGGCTGATCATACACTGTTCACGTGTTTGACCATGCACTGATCACGTGGCTGATCATACACTGCTCACGTAACTGATCATGCACTGATCACGTGGCTATCATGCACTGATCACGTGGCTGAACATGCACTGATCACGTGGCTGATCACACACCTGTCACGTGACATATCATGCACTGATCACGTGGCACTCATGCACTGATCACGTGGCTGATCATACACTGATCACGTAACTCATCATGCACACATCACGTGGCTAACATGCACTGCTCACGTGGCTCGTCATGGAATGATCACATAGCTACCATATACTGGTCACGTGACTGATCATGCACTGATCACGTAAATGATCATGCACTGATCACGTGACTGATCATGCACTGATCACGTGACTGATCATGCACTGATCACGTGGCTATCATGCACTGATCACGTGCTGATCATGCAACTGATCACGTAGCAACTATGTACTGATCACGTGACTGATCATGCACTGATCACGTAATTGATCATGCACTGATCACGTGGCTCATCATGCACTGATCACGTGGCTGATCACACATGTATCACGTGACTGGATCATGCACTGATCACGTGGCTATCATGCACTGATCACGTGGCTGATCATGCACTGATCACGTGGATATCATGCACTGATCACGTGGCTGATCAGCAATATG